>NC_031973.2:9591663-9846663 GCF_001858045.2 Oreochromis niloticus
GCAGTGGAGATGGCGTCATCCGTTGAGCGGTTATGGCGGTATGCAAATTGCAGTGGGTCCAGTGAGGGGGACAGCAGGGTCTTGATGTGTCTCATGATGAGCTGCTCGAAGCACTTCATGATGGTGGGTGTAAGTGCAACAGGACGGTAGTCGTTGAGACAGGACACAGAAGACTTCTTGGGCACGGGGACGATGGTGGTGGCCTTGAAGCACGTGGGAACGACGGCACTGCTCAGAGAGATGTTGAAGATGTCGGTGAGAACATCTGCCAGCTGTTCAGCACATTCTCTGAGCACTCTGCCTGGGATGTTGTCTGGTCCAGCAGCTTTACGTGGGTTGACTCTGCGTAGAGTTTTCCTCACCTCAGCTGTAGTGAGACACAGCACCTGGTCATTCGGAGGAGGGGTGGACTTCCTCGCCGCCACGTCGTTCTGCCTGTCGAACCGAGCGTAGAAGTTGTTCAGCGCATCTGGGAGGGAGCCGTCACCATCACAGGCAGGTGATGTCGTCCTGTAGTTAGTGATGGCTTGTAAGCCCTGCCACATGCGCCGTGTGTCGCCGCTGTCCTTGAAGTGGTTGTGGATTCTCTGGGTGTGTGCACGCTTCGCCTCTCTGATGGCCCGAGAAAGTTCGGCCCTAGCTCTACTCATACTCTACTCATACTCCTGACCCAGTATGAACCTTCCAGATCTCTCAGGTCATCTGGATCCGGTCTTTTATCAGTTCCCAGAGTCAGAACCAGACACGGAGAAGCTGCATTCAGCTTTTATGCTCCTTATATCTGGAACAAACTCCCAGAAAGCCTCAGATCAGCTGAAGCACTCAGTTTATTTAAATCCAGGTTGAAGACTCACCTGTTCTCAGCTGCATTTGAATAAAACACCAAATCCACACTTTTAAGCTTAAATTTCAAAATTTACATTTTAACTACTGATTTTATCTACTGTCCTGATTTTATCTACTGTTTTGATTTTATCTACTGTTTTGATTTTATCTACTGTTTTGATTTTTGATTTTATATACTGTTTGTTTGTTTGTTTGTTTGTTTGCTTGCTCGTCTTAATCAATTTTAAATCATGTTTTTTATCTGTTGTTTTCAATGTTTCTGTAAAGCACCTTGAATCACCCTGTTGTTGAATTGTGCTATATAAATAAACTTGCCTTGCCTTGCCTTACTAAGCGCCACCTTATCTCCCGCTTTGAAGGCAGAGTCTCGGGTCCTCAGAAGTGCACGCACTTCCGCAGTAATCCACGGTTTCTGGTTGGGTCGTGAGATGATGGTCTTGGAGACAGTGACGTCATCGGTGCACTTGTTGATGTAGCTGGACACTGATGACGTGTACTCCTCCGAGTCAGTGAAGTCACCGTAAGTTGCAGCCTCCCTAAACATGTTCCAGTCAGTGCTCTCAAAACAGTCCTGAAGAGCAGAGGTGGCTCCTGCTGGCCAGGTTTTCACCTGCTTCAGAACCGGTTTTGATCGACTGAAGAGTGGTCTGTATGCTGGAATTAGCATAACAGAGATGTGGTCTGAGTAGCCAAGGTGGGGGCGGGGCTCTGCCCGATATGCGCCGGGGATGTTTGTGTAAACAAGATCCAGCGTGTTTTCCCCTCTCGTTGCAAAGTCCACATACTGATGGAATCTAGGAAGCAATGACTTGAGATTTGCATGGTTGAAATCTCCAGCAACAATGAACAGTCCATCCGGGTGTGTGTTTTGCAGTTCATTGATATTTGTATACAGTTCCCCTAGCGCTTCCTTAGCATTAGCGCTAGGTGGAATGTACACTCTGATAATGAAGACAGTGGTGAATTCCCGTGGTAAATAAAAAGGTCTGCATCTAACAGTCACAAACTCCACCAGCGATGAGCAATAGCTAGAAACTAGCACAGAGTTCTTGCACCATTTCGCGTTGATGTAAATACACAGGCCGCCACCGCGAGTCTTACCACACAGAGCTGCGTTTCTGTCGGCACGAAACGAGGCCAGCCCGTTCAGCTGAATAGCGGCGTCCGGTACTCTGTCGCTGAGCCATGTCTCCGTGAAAACAAAGACACAGCAGTCTCTAACCTCACGCTGTGTAGCCAGCTGGAGTCGGATGTAGTCCAGTTTATTATCCAGGGAGCAGATGTTGGATAAGATGATGGACGGGAGAGCCGGCCGGCTAGGGTTTGTTTTTAGCCTAGCACAGACTCCCGCCCGCTTGCCGCGCTTCCGCTTCCTCCCGCACCGCTTCCGATGTCCACTCCTCCGGCCGCCGGCATCAGGCAACGACGAGGCTTCGAGGCCAGGTTTGCGGAGCAAGCCGAGTTCCCGTAGCGTTTCCCGCAGCCCTTCTTGGATGTCGTTCCTCGTTTCCCTCCTCTTTCTTGGGTTTCTGCTGCCTGAGGTATTCACTGAGCACTCGGTAAGTTGGGGCCATCTTCCCAATGTATTCTTGGATGTTCGTTGTCTCATCCTGGACTGTGGTGCACTCACCAGTCCCCGACCCCCATCCTTCCGCTTAGCGTACAGCCTCAGGGTGCTGGACTTGGGGTGAAACCCCCCTCCATGCATGGTAAGGAGCTTTCTTGTCTTTATGTCAGTGGCTTCTATCTCCTCCTTTGGCCAGCCTATTACCCCAGCAGGGTACCTGATCACGGGCAGGGCGTAGGTGTTGATGACCCGGATCTTGTTCTTACCGTTCAGCTGACTTCTCAGGACTTGCCTGATCCTCTGCAGGTACTTGGTGGTTGCAGCTTTTCTAGCGGCCTCTTCATGGTTCCCATTCGCCTGCGGGATCCCCAGGTACTTGTAACTGTCCTCTATGTCTGCAATGTTGCCTTCTGGTAGTTCAATCCCCTCAGTTCTGACTACCTTCCCTCTCTTTGTTACCATCCGACTACACTTCTCCAGTCCAAACAACATTCCAATGTCATTGCTGTATAGCCTGGTAGTGTGGATCAGTGAATCGATGTCTCGTTCACTCTTGGCATACAGCTTGATGTCATCCATGTACAGGAGGTGGCTGACAACTGCTCCGTTCCGTAGTTGGTATCCGTAGCCAGTCTTGTTAATGATCTCACTGAGGGGGTTCAGGCCTATGCAGAACAGCAGTGGGGACAGAGCATCTCCTTGGTAGATCCCGCACTTGATGGTGACTTGTGCTATGGGCTTGAAGTTGGCCTGTAGTGTTGTACGCCACATCCCCATTGAGTTCCTGATGAAGGCTCTTAGGGTCCTGTTGATCTTGTACAATTCTAGGCATTCCAGGATCCAGCTGTGGGGCATTGAGTCATAGGCCTTCTTGTAATCAATCCAGGCAGTGCACAGGTTGGTCAGTCTGGTCTTGCAGTCTCAGCTGACTGTTCTGTCTACCAGTAGCTGGTGTTTTGCGCCTCTGGTATTCTTGCCAATCCCTTTCTGTGCCCCGCTCATGTATTGACCCATGTGCCTGTTCATCTTAGCCGATATGATGCCTGACAGGAGCTTCCATGTAGTGCTGAGGCAGGTTATTGGTCGGTAGTTGGATGGGACCGGTCCCTTCTTGGGGTCCTTGGGGATCAGACCTTCGGTTAGCCATTCCGGGTGTCTCTCGTTAACTAGCAGCTGGTTCACTTGTGCTGCCAGACGCTCGTGAAGTATATATATATATATATATATATATATATATATATATATATATATATATATATATATATATATATATATATATATAGAGAGAGAGAGAGAGAGAGAGATAGGAGAAGGATCGTTGAGTGCGAGAGGAACTGACCTGAAAGATAGGATCATGGCCAAGCTTGAAACCTGGACCCCCCGTAGCCGGTTACCAAGATTACGTGAAGTACCCTCAGAAGGTCTGCTAGATGATGTTAATGCAGCACTACGGATGATACCTACAACCACGATTACCGACACTAACAAGCTGATCTACACTACGGCAGCAGTGATCAGTGAGATGCTTGGCTACAAGTTGAACAGCCACAAGGGGCAGTACCCTCCATGGAGAAGGAGGCTAGAGGGCAAGATCAAAGTAGCACGAAGGGAGGTTAGCCAACTAACGGAGTTGCAGAAAGGCGCGACAAAGAAGGTGCATAAGAAATACAACAAGCTGTCCATACCTGAGGCCTTGGAAACTGCCAAGCAAAGACTCACAGCCTTGGCCAGCCGCTTGAGGAGGTACACCAGAGAGATAGAAGGCAGGAGAATAAACCAGCTGTTCTCCACAGAACCAGCAAAGGTGTACTCTCAGTGGCAAGGGAACAATAATAACAGAACAGCACCACCAAGGCTGGAGACGGAGCAATACTGGAAGAGCATATGGGAGAAAGACACAACCCATAACGGCAATGCTCAGTGGCTAGTGGATCTGAGGGCAGACCATAGTGACCTCCCTGAACAGGGTCCAGTAACCATCACAGTGGCAGACATCCAAGAAAGGGTCTCCAGTATGAAGAATTGGACAGCTCCAGGCCCCGACATGGTTCACGCCTACTGGCTGAAGAAGCTGACTGCACTCCACGAGCGTCTGGCAGCACAAATGAACCAGCTGCTAGTTAACGAGAGACACCCGGAATGGCTAACCGAAGGTCGGACGGTCCTGATCCCCAAGGACCCCAAGAAGGGACCGGTCCCATCCAACTACCGACCAATAACCTGCCTCAGTACTACATGGAAGCTCCTGTCAGGCATCATATCGGCTAAGATGAACAGGCACATGGGTCAATACATGAGCGGGGCACAGAAAGGGATTGGCAAGAATACCAGAGGCGCAAAACACCAGCTACTGGTAGACAGAACAGTCAGCCGAGACTGCAAGACCAGACTGACCAACCTGTGCACAGCCTGGATTGATTACAAGAAGGCCTATGACTCAATGCCCCACAGCTGGATACTGGAATGCCTAGAATTGTACAAGATCAACAGGACCCTAAGAGCCTTCATCAGGAACTCAATGGGGATGTGGCACACAACACTACAGGCCAACTCCAAGCCCATAGCACAAGTCACCATCAAGTGCGGGATCTACCAAGGAGATGCTCTGTCCCCACTGCTGTTCTGCATAGGCCTGAACCCCCTCAGTGAGATCATTAACAAGACTGGCTACGGATACCGACTACGGAACGGAGCAGTTGTCAGCCACCTCCTGTACATGGATGACATCAAGCTGTATGCCAAGAGTGAACGAGACATCGATTCACTGATCCACACTACCAGGCTATACAGCAATGACATTGGAATGTCATTCGGACTGGAGAAGTGTAGTCGGATGGTAACAAAGAGAGGGAAGGTAGTCAGAACTGAGGGGATTGAACTACCAGAAGGCAACATTGCAGACATAGAGGACAGTTACAAGTACCTGGGGATCCCGCAAGCGAATGGGAACCATGAAGAGACCGCTAGGAAAGCTGCAACCACCAAGTACCTGCAGAGGGTCAGGCAAGTCCTGAGGAGTCAGCTGAACGGTAAGAACAAGATCCGGGCCATCAACACCTACGCCCTGCCCATGATCAGGTACCCTGCTGGGGTAATAGGGTGGCCAAAGGAGGAGATAGAAGCCACTGACATAAAGACAAGAAAGCTCCTTACCATGCATGGAGGGTTTCACCCCAAGTCCAGCACCCTGAGGCTGTACGCTAAGCGGAAGGAAGGGGGCCGGGGACTGGTGAGTGTCAGCACCACAGTCCAGGATGAGACAAGAAACATCCACGAATACATCACGAAGATGGCCCCAACTGACAGCGTGCTCAGTGAATACCTCAGGCAGCAGAAACCCAAGAAAGAGGAGGAAGGCGAGGAACCATCATGGAAGGACAGGCCCCTGCACGGTATGTACCACCGGCAGATAGAGGAGGTGGCTGATATCCAGAAATCCTACCAGTGGCTGGACAAAGCTGGACTGAAAGACAGCACAGAGGCACTAATCATGGCAGCACAAGAACAAGCTCTGAGTACAAGATCCATAGAGGCTGGGGTCTATCACACCAGGCAAGACCCCAGGTGCAGGCTGTGTAAAGATGCCCCAGAGACAATCCAGCACATAACAGCAGGGTGCAAGATGCTAGCAGGCAAGGCATACATGGAACGCCATAACCAAGTGGCCGGCATAGTGTACAGGAACATCTGTGCCGAGTATAATCTGGAAGTCCCGAGGTCAAAATGGGAGACGCCCCCAAGGGTGATGGAGAATGACCGAGCTAAGATCCTGTGGGACTTCCAGATGCAGACGGACAAAATGGTGGTGGCTAACCAACCGGACATAGTGGTGGTAGACAAACAGAAGAAGACGGCTGTAGTGATCGATGTAGCGGTTCCGAATGACAGCAATATCAGGAAGAAGGAACACGAGAAGCTGGAGAAATACCAAGGGCTCAGAGAAGAGCTCGAGAGGATGTGGAGGGTGAAGGTAACGGTGGTCCCCGTGGTAATCGGAGCACTAGGTGCGGTGACTCCCAAGCTAGGCAAGTGGCTCCAGCAGATCCCAGGAACAACATCGGAGATCTCTGTCCAGAAGAGCGCAGTCCTGGGAACAGCTAAGATACTGCGCAGGACCCTCAAGCTCCCAGGCCTCTGGTAGAGGACCCGAGCTTGAAGGATAAACCGCCCGCAGGGGCGTGCTGGGTGTTGTTTTATATATATATATATCAGGGCTCGCAAAATTTCAATATCTCTGGTAGCCCTTCGGGCAGGCACTCTTCAGTTTTTGGTAGCCCAAAATAAATTTAAGTAGCCCGAATAAAAAAGAGAGCAATTTTTTAATGTTTTGTTTCCTTTACAATATTATACATTAAAGTATAATATTGTAACAGAAACAAAAATTAATCAGAAAATTGTTAAATACAAATCACAACAACTGTATAAAAATTACAATCATCAACTCAAATACTTGGTTCTAATTGAACAGAAATTTCTATGAACTTGTAAGAACTGTGTAGAACATGAATCAGTCTGTGTCAGATCCTGAATCTGAAAATTCCACTGAAGTCAAGGGTAAGGGCCATCAAGGCCATTTGCTTTTTGAAGTTTGCAAAACTGCTAAATTTGGCCAATGGTAGTTCACTCTTTGCAACATAGTACGCTTTTGAAAGATTTTTCAGGACTTCTGCTTGTGCTTGGTTTATTTTTAGTATGTTTTTTGCAATTGCTGTTTGTTCTGGGAAAGATATTGCAGACTGGGTGTTACGGCCCTAGCTGGGCCTCCTGAAACTGCCCTTGTGTGGGCGTGGTGTTTTTCCCCTCCTCCTCTCTTGCCACTCCTACCCCCTCTGTTTCTCTCACTCTCCTCTCTCCCTAGGACACAGCTGCTTTTGATTAGCCTCATTTGCAGTATAATGCATTTCTTGCGTTTCTCATGGGTTCTGATGGGGTCTTTCTTAAAATTACTGGTCCCAGTTACAAAGGCGCTTGTCGACTCAAATTAAATGAAACTCACAACACACCCGGCAGAACATCATGTTATTTAGCTCGTCATATTCCAGCCACATAAATTCTTTTGTCCATGAAACCAAAAAAGCTGAGCTTTCTTTTTGCCTCATAGTCTGATTTGTCATAACTTTTCCGTTTTGTGGTAGGCTTTTATTTGGTTGTCCCTTCTTCACCCTGACCTGTCTTATTTGGCTCAGCAGAACTAAAATACCGGCGTAAATCCTGCTGCTTTTACACACGCACTCACATAACGGTCAGCGATTCTCTGCACAATCAACCTCTCACATGTTTAAACTTGCTGTGGGAGATTTCACTTGTCACGTTTGAATAGTAAGCTAATGAGTGATAAGACGATGTCAGAGGAATTGGTGCGCAATTAATCGTCACTCACCAATCAGTGCTGCCGCTCTCTACACACCATTCGCGCGATCGCAAAGTGAAAGCAAAAAACAAGCGCAAATTCAAACGCGATTTCGATATGTCACATATTGACAGTGGCTCATCGATGCCAATAACATAATTACTCAGCTACATTTGCGAAAGAAAATGCAAAAGCATTGACACATATTTTTCCTTCCTATGATAGCCCGACGGGCAGGGCTGAGATAGATTTTGGTAGCCCGACTGGAAAAATCGCTAGCCCCGGGACGTCGGGCTAGCGATTTTGCGAGCCCTGTATATATATCATAATAATCTGACAATACATATAATATTGGCCATATTATATTTACATTACCACAGTGAGATGATTTTAGTCTCATGAACAACATTAGCTAATTGTTATTTACTAACTAATTTTGAAATGACTTCAGTACCCACAGATCATCCCATAGATCATTGTGATGTTGTTTATTACTCTCGTTTTCTTCTGCTTGCTTTCTTCTTTCTTTCTCAACAGGTGATCCAGGTGATCGATATATGTATTTTTTGTCTGCTTATTCTGTTGGTTTTTGGTTTTTTGCCCTTTTCCCCCATCCCTCTTCCCCGCTGTTTTTCTTTCCCTCTTTCTTTCTCCCCTTTCTTTCCCCCAGTCAAGTCTGTCCCGTATTCAGCAAGTGAAAATAAAATAAACAATAAAAGGTGAATCAAATGGACCATAGAAAAAAGAGAAGAAAAAAAAAGAAAAAGAAAAAAAAAGAAAAAAGAAATGACTTCAGTACAGGAATGAAGCCCAACTATCATGTTTTACAGTCCCGTGGTCTCAGCCTCAGATACTCAACTAATCAAAGTGATGTCATTAAAAAATGAATGACCAACAAAACATTTTTCTCCTTCATTTCTGTCAAACAAAGCTGTATGTAACGTTTCTTGCCGTTAGTATCATGGTTGCTAGGCAACCTGAACACCGCGACGAAGGCTAGACCGTCCCATTTCACAAGCCTCTCACTTCCGCACTTCTCGGCCATTGTCCTTTCTACTTTGTTGTGTTCACCTTTAAACTGTGTGTTCCACCTTGTGGGTTTGCTGTATGATACTTTCACTTGGAAGTAGTCCTACAAGGTTTGTGAGTCATGTTTTAACATGTTTAAGAAGACATGAAATAATGTTTTTTTTTCCTTGTGTCGATTCAAGCTGAGCACATTCATTAGAACTAGAAATTAGTTTTGAATAAAATTTGCATTCTCATGAACTACTAATAATATATTATTATATTTTTAGCAAAAGGTTTCATTACCTTTGCATGAAAGTCGATAGTTGTTGACCTTTTTATTTTCTGGAGCTACTTTTTATTTTCTGTACATTTCAGAGCCTTTCCTTTTACCTTTTTAATTGAGTAAAAAGGTTGTTTCAAGATTTCAAGTTTTACTTTGAGAAGTTTTAATACTACCCAAGTAAAGAATATCTTAGTTATTATTTTAATATTTTTGTAACTACTCCTCCTCCTCCCTCTAACCTTACCTGTGCTGCCTCACGTGTGGTTGCGCATCTTTAGACTGACACTCTGAGCCTTCCATATTTAGCTGCTCAGTCTTGACCTCAGCAGTGTTTTCTGACTAATCAGCTCTTTAAGCTTCAGTGGCCATTAAGCGACTGATGTAACTGTGGAGCGTTGCTTACCTGATCACACTCTCATTCCTCCTGCCGCCCCTGTATTCCACATTAGACGTGTGATCCTCAGGTGTCACAACAGGTGTTGATTGTATCTCCAGTGTTTGATCCTTTCAGGAATTTCCTCTACTCTGCCACATGGTGGAGTCAGTGTAATGTAACACAAGGACCTGTGCAGACAAGCAACCCCAGTCATCTCATAAATTATTCAGGAATCTATTATAAGTCATTAAATATTAGACAGTCTGAACTGATACAAAGTCAGATTGATGCTGGTAATATAGTTTTTATTGAAACAATTTTCTAAAAGATATGACATTCAATGTCTTTGTGTTTATAACTTTTACTCATTAAAAATTCACAATTTGTCCTGCTGTTCCCTCCTTTCTCTTAGTTGTAGCAGCAGTATAAGATTTGCAGTAAAAATGTTGATGCCTATAGCTCACATATGCTGGTCCAAATCAGTTGATGAGTTTGTAGCCTTGTAGTTTTTTATTGTGGTTTCTTTTCTCTCTAAGCAAATTTCTGCAGAGCCAAAATTCATGACTGCAAACCATGTGAGGATGTTCATTCTGCCTACATATGTCTAGGGTGGGAGCAACAACAAAAGAAAACAGGAAGAAGGTGCCATGTTCTGGCCTAGTGGATAAAAGGAAGAATTTACATTCATTTTACAACTATTGCTAACCTGCACTGACTATTTGTGTATTCTGCACATGGTACCACTGCTGCATCCCAGAATGCAAAGCATATGGGATGACTAGAGGAAGGTAAATATCTCAGATTTGCAAATTATATGGTAGCTTGGATTGAGGTTGGATCATGTTCTCACCATAAACAAACTGCTCTGAAAATTGTTTGGAGCTGAACGGTGCCCTGACTGATTGGGAAGTGGTGACTGGAGGTTGCTTGCTCTTGGTTTGTGAAATTGGTCATAGAAAAGGTGTATGGTTCGGCAAGCAGATTGCTTTGGGCACTCTTAGTTTGCATGAAAGATGACAATTTGTCTGCAAACACTTGCTGACTACTCACACTCAAATATCACAACACCTGAAATGAAGACCATTTGGCAACAAAGTAAAAGCACTTTTTAAAACATGTTTATTGTAGATGTAACTTTTACTTTGAAGTCGAACATTCTCCATTTCCGCACTAGTGCTCAGGTCATTAATGAGTGTTTGTAGATAAGTTGGCGTCTTCCATCTGAACTACAGCCAACTGCAGTGATCTTTTGCGATCAGTCAAACTGATCAGAAGGAGGCTTTTCATAAGGCACACTCTCCAACGAATCACCTAGCGAGTCCCAGCAACCACACACAATTTTCCTCTCTAACCAGAGGGTGTTAAGGGGTCATTACACATAAGGATGGAAAAGTGCTGGACCATGACTGAGGCCTAAACCTTTTCCATCCTCATTTAAAAGTATATATATTTTAAAAACTTGTTTATATGCTTACTTATCCAGCGCTGCATAAAAAGGTCAAAACCATTCTTAAATCTGTCCTTTTATCATGAACCGTGAAGTCTAAATTAGACTGGGATACACACTGGAAGAAGAGGGAAAACAATCTTATTGAGTGTAAAAACATGTCGTTTTACAGGGAAATTTTAGCTGAGAGCAGTTACCCCATTGTTTAAGTAAAGTAAACTTAGTAAGGACAGCTTTAGACAGTGCAGACATTTCAATCAGTTTTAAAATGATACTCAGTAGTCCATATGTTTTTATGCTTGTAATGAGACAACAAATGGTTTCCTGGGGTATTGCCTGTCAGATCTGGGCATCACCAAGCTCCTGGACAGTCTGAGGTACAACCTGGCGATGTTGAATGGATAGAAACACAAAAAGGTGTTCTATTGGATTTAGGTCAGCAAAGCAGAGGGGCAGTGAGTGGTATCCATAGCCCCTTTTTTTCATTAGCATCTACTCATATACTACTCACTTCTACTCAGTTCGACACAGCTCACCACAACTTGCCACGACTTGACTCGGATCGATTTTTTTCCCATTACAGTCCAGTACCACATAATACGCATTGTCCTCGCTATGATGACCCCCATGCACATTAGCGACACAAACACTACAACAAAGGTGGACGTTGAGGCAAAGCTGCTTGGTCTGTGGCTTTTTGTCAGACTTGGGGAACATGGCATCATTTGTTAATATCCATATCCCTCGTTCCCGGGTTTCAGAAATGCCGGTTTTGATTTTCACTCTCATGGCTCATCAAGTGATGCCACTGACTAGCCCAGGGGTCAGCAACCCGCGGCTCCAGAGCCGCATGCGGCTCTTTAGTCTTTATTTTGCGGCTCCGCGTGGTTTGGGAAAATAAATTAGAAGTATTTAGCTGAAGTGTATTTTATTTGTGTTTAGTTCTTTTTTTAACTTGTAGTTCTAAATTGGAAGATTATTGTGATTTTGAAATATAAAAATAAAATTATATTCTATTATTTTTTTCATCGCTCAAAATAAGCGTCACACTCGTTTAAGCCGGTATACCCGCTGAAACGCCGTGCATTTATCGAGACTTTCAACCCCAGATAGGCCAATTATGGATCTTCGGATCCACATTATGTCAGCAGCTGTTCTCAACCGTGAACTATGTTAAAAACAAACACCGCTCACGCCTCACAGATGACAGCTTACAGTCCTGCATGAAGATGAATGCCCCGATTTGCAGACGCTGTGCGCAAAAGTTCGGGACCATAAGTCTTATTGTAAACGTATCACGGCAGACCCGACGATGTTTGCATGAACACGCTTTTCAGCATCTCTTTATTGACCGCTTTTCACACACGGTTGCTGTACGCATACAGCCGGCTGTAACTTTTCAGCTCACAGCCCGACAACACAACAGCAGAGAGAGAACAGGCTTTAAGGCAGCGAGGCGTGATTGCAGGTGCCGCTCAGGTGCGTCCGCCTCCCCTACAGCGGCACTGCAGACCACACCCCGCCACACACATTAACGTGGTAAAATACATATTTAGGCAGAATTTTGCAAATATCTATTTTTCATTTTTCAGCAGCATAGTGCTTTTTTCCAATTATTTTTTAAAAGTCAGGTCAAGGCCCCAAAAGCCCAAAGGCGATATAAGGGTGGCGGTTTTTGTTTGCTATGGATCATTTTAGTTCAGCTGGGTGTCTTTCCTTTTGTTATATTTCTTTAAGAGTTCAAAATGTGTTAATTACGTAAATAAAATGTAATTTTTTCTGTAGCACTTCATGGATTACATAAGGAACACACCTTAGTTGCTCTGTGGATTCTTTTAAAAAGCAGTTAAAGACTTTTCTGTTCAAACAAGCCTTTTGTTGATCTACGTATTTTATATTCTTTACACTATTTACATTTGATCTTTTACATTGTGTATAATGTCTATTGATTGTATTGTTTATTTTAATATTTGTGTACAGCGCTTTGTGACTGCCTGTCTGTGAAAAGCGCTTAATAAATAAACTTTACTTACTTACTTTAGTTGTTCACACAAAGCATAAAGGTAAAAACCCCCCAATATATACAGTGTTATCTTCATTTTAGATTTCAAAAGGTATTTGCGGCTCCCAGTGTTTTCTTTTGCGTGGAAACCGGGTCCAAGTGGCTCTTTGGGTGTTAAAGGTTGCAGACCCCTGGACTAGCCAAACGGTGGCATGCAGTCTGATGACTTCACATTTTGGTACCTGCTCAGATCACTTGGAACCCCGGCTGAGCAGGTACTTTTTTAGTACCTGGTCCCAGGTCCTATGATGTAATGAAAATCCCTGAAAACTGTGGCGAGTCGAACTAAGTAGGTAGGTAACAATGGAAAAGGTGATAATTCATTTCCATGAACTACCTGCATACTATTGCCAAGTGTGTCCAAAGAGTTCATCCAATACCTAATGGCAGTCAGGGTACCCTTATATAGTCTACAAAGGTCCATGCCTTCCTCCACGGATGTGCCTCCCCAGACCATCACTGACCCATCCCCAAATCACTCATGGTGAATGATGTTACAGGCAGCATGTTGTTGTCTTAAGCTTCTCCAGACCCTATCACGTCTGTCACAACGTGAACCTCTTTTCATTTGTGAAAAGCAAAGGGTAGCAGTGGTGGATTCAGGTATTCTATGGCAAATGCCATAGAATACCTGAATCCACAGTACCAAGCACTGGGGACTGGGCCCACTAGAG
This sequence comes from Oreochromis niloticus, assembly GCF_001858045.2. NCBI lineage: Eukaryota > Metazoa > Chordata > Actinopteri > Cichliformes > Cichlidae > Oreochromis > Oreochromis niloticus. The sequence goes on from NC_031973.2 coordinate 9,605,280, forward strand.
GACGTCAGGCCCTCAACCCACCCTTATGAAGTATGTTTCTGATTGGTTGGTCAAAGACAGTAACACGAGTAAAAGAAATTAAAGGAATGCTGTTTATTTTAGTTTTAAAATATATTGCAGATATAAGTGATATAAACCCTGAGTTATGTTTGTTTCTGAAGTTGGTTGTGTAATAAAACACATTGCTGCTAATACCTGTGTGGCTTTATCTGTCTGCAAACTGTGCTGTAGCCCAGCCCACTCACATCAGTGAGAACGTGTCAAATTTAAAAGGAAGTGCATAGATGTATGTGTGCTAAATTGAAAAGCAAGCCTTCACTCGACAGCAATGGCATCCAAAACCTCCAGGATATTTTTATTCCTCCTTGTAATGACAGTTAGTTTTGTGGTTTTGATTCTATCCCAGGAATATTTATCAAAAAGGTAATTTTTTTATTGATTGACAACAGACATTAAAAAAGGGAATTTGCTAATTCTAAACTTTCTTTTTGCTCCCTTTTGTCCCATTGCCATTGTTGCAGTTGGACAATTTTCTCTGGAAAACATGAACTCGGATGGGAAACCTTTCCGTTAAATATTAACCTCTGGGGACAGGAAGAAAAAACAGCTGTGCCACCTTCTGTGTCTACCACAGCTGTGGTTGAGACTCCAATGCCTCTCCTCTACAGAGGAAATTTCACAAAGCTTCCTCAGTGGGATTTTGATGATGTCTATAACCAGGATGCCCCACCTAGACCAACAGTAAGCTTGCTAAGACACAATATGACAGAAACAGTGCAAATGTAGTAATTAAGCTGATGGCTGTGGGCTGGTAACACTGAAGTGTGCTCAGCCATGCAGTCAGTCTGTTGCCTCTGGTGTAACTGTCCTGTATTTTCTTTTTGACCGGCTTTCTTAATGGTTTCACTCCTTAATTATAATAGATATTTCTTAATCATTCCTCAAATTTTAATTCTCAATAACTGTTGTGTTTGTTGTTTCCTCAGGGTATAAAGCTTTCACAAAATCATTTTAACCGATTTCATGATTTAATATTTCTGTGATTATCAGACATGTGCCCAATCACTGCGAAACTCTCAGGATGAGAACTTCAAGAAGGCTTTTCTTCCCAACATACGTTTGTTTCTGCACAAGGACAACATTAACATGAGCGAGTGGAATCGCCTTTCACATTTTAACAATCCTTTTGGGTTCATGCAGTTCAAATATGATGGTAAGTGTTTGTGAAACTGAATCCAGATTAAATATTAGTAGGTTGTGTGTGAGGTTGATCAGCAACTAAGTAATAGATTTTTTTTTTTTAAATTCAATTCTTCTTTCAGTTTCTGATTTCCGATATTGTAATAAAAAGACAAAGATACAAAACAACAAAAGACAGATACTCTTGGTATAAAAAAAAAAAAAATGATGGCACCTTTAAGCAGTGCGGGTTTTTTTGTTTGTTTGTTTGTTTGCGTCATCTATAGTTTTCCCCCGTAAAAATACATTAATTCAAGCACCAGAGACCTGGTGAAGTCAAAATTTATTTCTATAGCACATTTAAAAGACTAGTTTACATCAAAGTGCTTCACAATAAAACCGCAATGGGGGCAAAGAAAAGGAACAAATTGTACAGTTACCATTAAAATGACCTTACATGCTGTAGTGCAGACTGAATGAAAGTCAAACTAATTTGCTTCAAAAGCTAAGTTGAACAAGTGTGTTTTTAAGCATGATTTGAACGATTGAATTGATTCTGATGTACGGATATCAACTGGGAGATTATCCCAGTATAGGGGCAGCAATGGCAAAAGCACTGTCACCTCTGGTTTTTAAACAAGACCTCGGCTGCATTAGGAGCAGTTGGCTGAAGGATCTCAGTGCTCTCTTTGGGTGTACAGATCAAAGAGATCAGTTAGGTAGCTAGGGGCCAGGTGTCACAACTGGGGCAGCAGCCGTGTGATGTGTGGAAAGGAGGACTCAAATGCAGCACTTACTAAGATGTGAGGGTGGTTTATTAAGAATACAGAACACAAAGTGGGGATGGCAAAACAGAACTAAGGATAAACTAAACTGGGAGAAACTAAACCATAGAATAGCAAACCTGAACACGAAGGGAGGACAGCAGGGAGAGCACGCAGAGGATTCACGGAGTAATGTAGAGCACACAGGGAATGAATACAGAGGATGAATACAGATGACGCAACGAGGAACAGAGGCAGACACACACTATAAATACACAGAGGGACACTGGGAAATCACACACAGGTGGGAGACACAGCTGGACCTGATTAACCTGACGAGACAGGGGAACACTAACACCAGGGACCAACAGACAACATCCCAAAACAGCCCACAAATAATAATAATAATAACAACAATAAATACACCAAACACAAAATCACTGAGTCAAGGACTCAGGACCATGACACCAGGTTATTTAGAATTTTAAAAGTGGGCAGAAGGTCAAAACTTATCAAGGATTAATTAAATGATGAGTTAAAGAAAGTGAAGTTTTAACTTACTTTTGAGAGACATGAAATTATTCATACAGCACTAAATTAAGATACACTCACTGGTCACTTCATTAGGTACACCTCTTCAAGTGCTCTTTAATGCAAATATCTAGTCATTCAGTCACAGGTAGCAACTCAATGCATTTACACTTGTGCACATGATAGAAACAATCAAGTTTTTCTGTAAAACTTGGTCAAAAATTGTGTTATTATGTGAAAACTGAAACTGAATACATTCAAATTTGTGTTTGTGTGTAAGTCTCAGACCAACATAAGCCTTACCCCGACTCTATCACTAATTTCAACCCTCTAAATCAAACTTTTAAGACAATTACCCAACATTTTGTGTTATAGATGGAAAATTAAATAAATAGTAAAAAAAAGAAAAAAAAGAAAAAAGCTTAAATAGTTTAAAAAGAATGGTCCAAAAAAAGTGGCTGTTCTGTTGCCTGCCATCAGACTGCTTTGAGTTGATAGGAAGACAAAGGTAGCTCAAATAATCTGCATACCTTGTTATATTCAAAGTAGGCCTAGGTGGAAGTGCATCTTCAAATGAATAATACTTTTAAACTTTAAGCACCAGGACACCATACTGTGCCTCTCCTGTCAGCTAAGAAATGGAAACTGAGGCTATAAATCACACAGACTTAATAAAACTGGACAACATTAGAAAAACTCTGTCAAATGGTGGACAGTCCCAGTTGCCTTCTTTCCAAGCTCCTTGGACTTTCTTTGCTAAAACTTACAGTTGTTCAGGATTTATCAGTTTCATCAGCTCAGTTAGATTCCTAATTGTAAATAAATGGAGATTCACTAGCTCACAAATACACATGTAAGTGTCTGCACTCATGTGTTTCTTTTCATTTGCAGATGTGATGGCTTCAGTGAAGCTGATTCCAAAGCCAAAAGAGCCACTGCTCCTCCCAAAACCAGGTGGTGATGGCTGTGTTCACTGTGCTGTGGTGGGTACGGCAGGAATTCTGAACGGCTCAAAAGTGGGTGCAGAGATCGATGCTCATGATTACGTTTTTCGGTACGTAAGAGCTACAAAACTTACCTGTTGTTAATGTTATCTAAACTGAAGGTAACTGTAATGGTCAAATGTTTCTATGTCACTGCAGTTTGATGGAGAGCACAGCAATCAGATCTGATGTAATCTCTAAATTTAAGAATTCCGCAGAAATATATTATATAAAGTTAAAGTTGCTGAAAGTATCACACAGAGTGTGTATTTGTACAATATGTGTGTTCTATAACATTCTTCTATCATTCTTCAATCAGTGATGAATAGTAAGGTTCTAGCTTTATAGGGGGCTTTCTGTTTTTTATAAAGCAGCAAGAGTTCAGAGTTCAGCTGGCTGCTCTGCTCTGTGGTGGCACAACGAATTGAGGAAGACAACAGTGGAGGAATTATATCCCTAAACTTAGTTACCACACTTTTAAAGAGACATCTACTGTGACAGATGCATTAGCCCCTGCTGTCTAATGTATTATTGTAAATTTAAACGTTATTAGGAAATTATCAGACAAAAGAGGGTTGTCAGGGAATACTGCTAAATATCCAGTTTTTTCCCATATGTCAGTACAAGATCTAGAGTGTGATTAAAGTGGTGGGTGGGTTCTTTTATATTTCATCTAAGCCAAGCACTAAAGCAGATAAAAGTCTGAGAAAATCAGAAACTCTGAGTAAGGCCCAGATGGCTGAAATACAGTACAACAATAAATAAAACCGTTTTTGTTTAGTTTTTTTAATTTTCTGCTTTGAAAAACAACAGATTGCAATACCCAATCTGTGCAGTCAAGAATGACTCAATCACACTCACACATACACACTAATATATATAAAATAACTTCCCTCTTGCCCCTGCGGGCGGTCTATCCTTCAAGCTCGGATCCTCTACCAGAGGCCTGGGAGCTTGAGGGTCCTGCGCAGTATCTTAGCTGTTCCAGGGACTGCGCTCTTCTGGATAGTGATCTCCGATGTTGTTCCTGGGATCTGCTGGAGCCACTCGCCTAGCTTGGGAGTCACCGCACCTAGTGCTCGATTACCACTGGAACCTCTGTTACCTTCACCCTCCACATCTTCTCGAGCTCTTCTCTGAGCCCTTGGTATTTCTCAAGCTTCTGGTGTTCCGTCTTCCTCATGTTGCTGTCATTTGGAACCACTACATCTATCACTCCATCTTCTTCTGTTTGTCTACCACCACGATTTCCAGTTGGTTAGCCACCACCATTTTGTCCGTCTGTATCTGGAAGTCCCACAGGATCTTAGCTTGGTCATTCTCCACCACCCTTGGGGGTGTTTCCCATTTTGACCTCTGTATTTCCAGGTTGTACTCGGCACAGATGTTCCTGTACACTACGCCGGCCACTTGGTTATGGCTTTCCATGTATGCCCTGCCTGCTAGCATCTTACACCCTGCTGTTATGTGCTGGATTGTCTCAGGGGCATCTTTACACATCCTGCACGTGAGGTCTTGCCTGGTGTGGTAGACCCCAGCCTCTATGGATCTTGTGCTTAGAGCTTGTTCCTGTACTGCCATGATTAGTGTCTCTGTGCTGTCTTTCAGTCCAGCTTTGTCCAGCCAGTGGTAGGATTTCTGGATGTCAGCCGCCTCGTGCAGGGGCCTGTCCTTCCATGATGGTGCCTTTTCTTCCTCCTCTTTCTTGGGTTTCTGCTGCTTGCGGAATTCACTGAGTACGCGGTCGGTTGTAGTAATCTTCCTGATGTATTCGTGAATGATCATTGTCTCATCCTGGACTGTGGTGCTGACACTCACTAGTGCCCAACCTCCTTCCTTCCGCTTCTCATCCAGCCTCAGGGTGACAGACATGGGGTAAAATCCTCCATGCATGTTCAGGAACTTCCTCATCTTGATGTCAGTGGCTTCTGTCTCCTCCTTTGGCCAGCTTATTATCCCAGGAGAGTACCTGATCACAATCAGGGTGTAGGTGTTGATGGCCCAGATCTTGTTCTTACCGTTCAGCTGACTCCTCAGGACTTGCCTGATCCTCTGCAAGTATTTGGTGTTTGCAGCTTTCCTAGCAACCTCTTCATGGTTTCCCTTTGCCTGCGGGATCCCCAGGTACTTGTAACTGTCCTCTATGTCTGCAATGTTGCCTTCTGGTAGTTCGATCCCCTCAGTTCTGACTACCTTCCCTTTCTTCGTTATCATCCGACTATACTTCTCCAGTCTGAACGACGTTCTGATGTCATTGCAGTATATCCTGGTGGTGTGGATCAGTGAATCAATGTCTCGTTTACTCTTGGCATACAGCTTGATGTCATCCATGTACAGGAGGTGGCTGACAACTGTTCCGTAGTCGGTATCCGTAGCCAGTCTTGTCAATGATCTCACTGAGGGGGGTTCAGGCTTATGCAGAACAGCAGTGGGGACAGAGCATCTTCTTGGTAGATCCCTCACTTGATGGTGACTTGTGCTATGGGCTTGAAGTTGTCTGCCACATTCCAATTGAGTTCCTGAAGAACGCTCTTAGGGTCCTGTTGATCTTGTATGGGTTTAGGCATTCCAGTATCCAGCTGTGGGGCACTGAGTCATAGGCCTTATTGATATATAAATAAATATAAATATATACGTTTTCTTAATTGTATTTTTATGAATTGTTAAATTGTTTTCTTTGAATCATATAATTTTGTTGATACAGCCCTTACTCCCATAGACAAACACAACAGGTCCAGATGCTCTACATGGCCTTCAGCTCCACGTAACACCATCATTTCAAATAAACCAGTCGACAAACTTCATGCACTGACTGACATACGTTTCTCACCGACCGCTCTCATGCTGTCAGACTGGGCAAGCAAACATCCTCCATCATAGAGTCAACATCCTCTTCTGTATGCTCTGTACACACAATTATCAATTCTTCCGTTACATGAGCACCACTGTTAAGTTTGCAGATCATACAAGTCATTGGATGCATGACTGACAAAGATGATTTGCATAAGGAAGAGGTTCACACATCCTGGTTGTTCTGACTTCTGACTCGTTGTTTGAAGTCAAGAGAAGAGAAGAGAAGGGAAGAGACCTTTAACACACCTTTATTACATCAATACTTCAACTCACAACCATAACTGAAAATGAATGCCAAATCAACATATGAACAACCCTCCCCTCCCATCATCAACCCCACCCAAATACAATAAACACAGAAAACAAAACAAAACCAGAAAACACTCCATTCGGCTCTTTTCAAAAATTCAAAACTAAATTATCATCAATTATTTTGCACAAAACTCCATTAATCCCCAAATAGAGACAAACTCTTCAATGTTGGACACCATCTTGTAATAAACAAACTCTACTTTCAAATGTGCACCCACTAACCCTTTAAACATAATTTCTAAATTAACAGATCCTGTTCCCTTCATTTTGTTCCTCCTTGTGAGCCATATACTCATCTTCGCCTGACCTATTAAAAAATTAATCAAGCAAACCTTCCTACGCCGCGCTGCAGAGTACCTCGGACCCAGGATAAAGAGACCCTCCTCCAAAACACTCCCAAGGCCAGCAAGCCACTGCCGCAGCAATGAAAAAAGGCCAGCTAGCCTGGAACAGCCAAGCCACAGGTGCTGCAGTGTTTCCTCAGTCAGACAGAAAAGACAGTGGTTCCCTGTTCATGGATCCATATGTGCCACGTGTCTGTTCGTAGCCACGGCCCCATGCACTATTCTCCACTGGAGATCCGCACTGCGTTTCTCTATGGGAGGTTTGTACAGGGACCTCCAGCTGCCCCTCGGAGATGACCCCGGAGCCAACACACCTGACCACCTCGACTCCAGAACACCAGCCAACAATCCCCTGTTCAGCACCTTTACAGCCACCTCATACTGTATATAGCCTTCTTTGAAATCCTTGACAGGTCACCCAGAACAGGTGTTCGAAAGGAAAGAAGAGAGCCTCCCTCCTCATCCTGCTCCCCAACTGCAGCACAAACAGACCACGAAGGGAAGTCAGCTGAACTTGGTTGACCACCTGCAGAGCGAGTCCCCAGCGCAGCCCTTACGAGTCCAGGAAGACCACCCATGACTTCTTCCACCAGCTTCTCCAGAAAGCGCAGAGACCTGATCCCAGTCTCCTGAGCCAACTTGGCAGCCGTTTTCCACTGCCCTGCCGTCCTCAGGCCCACCAGCTTGGTAAGACCAGCATTTACGAGGAACCTCTGCACACTAGCAGTGCTGAGCATCCTACTTGGCACCAAGGGATTGTAAAAAAGAGACTCCTCACCAACATCACCATAAAATTGAGAACAGTCTCTCTGTACTTTAAAAACAGTCCTCCAAGCAGTCAAAACAGACTGGTAAAAAACAGAGGTCTGCGAAAGGTCCCTGCCAGTTAAGTCTAGAAGAAACAGGTGCTTGTCATATGTAAGGTCCTTTATTCTGTGAAGCAGCATAGATGCAGTCTTGAACCAGGGTGGTTGTTGTCTTTGATAAAGATAACGCTGTGCTGTCTGAAGACGGAACGCTGTGACACGGCTGCGAAGGTCAATCAAACTCTGACCCCCCTCTGACACAGGTAGAGACAGCACAGCAGACCTGATCCAGTGAAACCCTCCCCAAAAGAAATTAACCAGGCTTTTTTGTATCTCCTTGAGAAGAGAGGCTGGAGGTTCAACAACAGTGGCACGGTGCCAGAGTACAGAAGCGGCCAGGTTGTTAACAACCAAAGTCCTTCCCCTGTAAGACAACTGTGGCAGGACCCAAGTCCATCGAGACAACCGGACAGCAATCTTTTCAACAACACCCTCCCAGTTCTTCCCCTGAAAAGCATCAGTTCCCAAAAAAACTCCCAAACACTTCAGTCCCTCCCTGTTCCACTGTAATTCTGCCGGTAACACTGGCTCCTCTTTGTCAACCCACCCTCCCAAAATGAAACCTTCACACTTTGACCAGTTAACTTTTGCAGAGGATGCTCGCTCATACAAGTCCAGTGTCTTTCTGAGTGTTTTAATATCACATTGACTGGTTATAAAAACCGTAACATCGTCAGCATAAGCTGACAATTTTACTGGACTTCCTACTTCGTCAAAGGTAAAACCTAAGAGTCCCTGCCTAAGATGGTGTAAAAGGGGTTCAATGGCCAGTGTATACAACATACCAGAAAGAGGGCATCCCTGCCTGATGCCCCTCTGAGCTGGAACAGGCCGACTTAACCCTCCCCCTACCTTTAACATGACAGCAGCGTTTGAATACAACAATTTGATCCAAGAAATGAAAATGTTCCCAAACCCAAAAGCTTCTAAAGTTTTAAACAAATAATGGTGATCAACTCTATCAAAAGCTTTTTCTTGATCCAGAGATAAAAACCCCACATCCAAGTCCTTGAGCTTGGCCAGATCAATAATGTCTCAAATTAAAAACAAGTTGTCCATAATAGTTCTTTCAGGGACACAGTATGCTTGATCTACATCAACAATCATGTCAAGACAGGTCTTCAACCTGTTAGAAAGACACTTTGCAAGAATCTTGTAGTCCGTACAAAGCAAAGAGACAGGTCTCCAATTTTTGAGCAAGCCCAGGTCCTCTTTCTTTGGCAGTAAAGTCAAAACTGCCCTTGTGCAACTTGTTGGCAAGATCCCAGTGGTCATACAGTACGTTAAAACCTCATAAATGTCCTCTCCTATCAGCGACCAGAATTTTTGGTAAAATTCCACAGGAAGACCATCAACTCCTGATGACCGACCACTGTTGAGTTGTTGAACTGCTGAAGACATCTCCGCAAAAGAGATAGCAGACTCCAACACAGCCGATTCAGCTTCATCCAGCCATGGCAGCCCCACCAGCATCTTCGTCACACATTCAGGGTCACACGTGTCAGCACTAAAGAGGCTGGCATAAAAGTCAATGGCAAGCTTCCTCATTTCTACTGGGTTAGATGTCACCTTCCCATCTGGAAGCCTGAGGTGCAACATTTGGTGTGACTCTCAAACCCTTTTCTCCAGCTTAAAAAAGAACCTTGTTGGGGCATCTATTTCCTTAATAGTAGAAATCCGAGTCCTTATAAGAGCACCTTTTGCTCTTTCGTGAAGAAACTTGCCCAAAGCCTTCCTCCTACTGTTCCAGGTACTATTTGCATTATCTGTCCCACTTATAATCCCAGTCTCTAGCCTCTTGAGCTCTCGTTCTAAGTCCTCAAAGCAATCTTTAACAGTAGCCGTTGCATGTGATGTGTATTGTTGATAAAAAAGCTTAATCTGTGTTTTCCCCACCTCCCACCATTGAGCCAAATTGCAAAAGTCCGTTTTCCTTTGTTTCCAGTGGCACCAGAAGTCAGAAAAAGCTCGACAGAATTTTTTGTCATGAATCAGCTGCACGTTAAAGCGCCAGTGCGAACAGATGTTAGAATGCATCAATAATAAAGAAATATCTGCAGTCACTAAATGATGATCAGAAAAACCAACACGTGAAATCTCTGCTTTAACCAGTCTATTAATATACGTCTGGTTGATATATAATCTATCAAGCCTAGCTGCCTTCACATTGCTCTCAAAAACTTTTACATATGTATACTGTCTGGTTGTGGGATGGAGCTTTCTCCACACATCAGTCAGATCATTCTGAAGAATGATTGTAGATAAAAATGAGCCCGAAGGTGGGTGAGGCTCACCTGTGTTTCTGTCAACTTAAGGGTGGGTTGTGCAATTCCAGTCCCCTCCCACCACTATTATGGAACCACTATTTAATTTTGATAATTCATCATTAATTTTACGAAATAATCGCACACGACCTGCAGCTGAGTTATGGGCGTAAACATTCATAAAAGCAAAAGATATTTCCTTGATGGTTGCTTGTGCCACCTGTGCCCTTCCCTGCTCTATCTCACAGACAGAAACATGTGAAAGTTGAAGGTGCCTAGAAAATAAAATTGCTACACCAGCACTGAGGTTAGTACCATGACTCAAAAAAACCTGCCCACTCCAACTCATTCCCCATTCTGTCTCATTATCTACAGTGCTATGTGTTTCCTGTAAAAAGAACACATCAATGTTTTTGTTCTCGCTAAGCCCCACTAAGACTGCACACCTTTCCCTATCCCTACCCCCATTAATGTTAAGTGTACCTACTCTCAAGCTTGCCATATAAGACAGAGAGAAGAGGAAGAGAAAAAGAGAAAAGACAGTGAGACGCTTCCAGAAAGAAACCCTTAGTGCTCCAAACATTTTACTATGCTTTTAAAGGAGTTTTTCCTCGTTTTTCCCTCCTCAACTTAGTCAGGATCTTTTTTATGCAGAATCTTTTCTGTTTGCTCAATTGCTCATAACCAACAACTCTCCTTATTTTCAGAACAGATTTTATAAAAAGATCAACATCTGGAAAAAACTCTGTGACTTCCACAGACTGCATGCCAAATGTCTCATCCAAAAATCGGTTTATATCTTCTAAGGAATACGACTGCTGATGCTCTTCTTGTGAAACAATATTAGAGCATTGTGACAGGGAATCATCTTCCAACAAGTCGTCTTCCTCATTTTCCACGCTCAAAGAACCTGAAATTACATTTTCATGTACTACCTCACTTACCGGTGCTTCGGTCTGTCCACTGTCCTGCTTTTCCTCCACACTTTCCTTATCCTGTCTGTCATCACGTCCATCCTCCACCTCATTGGTCCCCTGCACTATCCCGTTCTTCTAGCGCAGCCTGTGCAGCACTGGCTGCGACCTCCATTCTGTCACCCTGCGACGCTAGCAGCTCGCTGTTGACAGCGCTGCTCGTAGACGGCTGCTCGTCCGCACTGCTACTAGCCGGCTGTTCTCTCATGCCGGCATCTACAGTGCGCTCCAGCTCACTTGCCCCACTAGCATGAGCCTCTTGGTCACCTGTGTCACCGCGCACTTCCTGCTCTTTATGAAGGCAGGAAGAGCGTTCATGGCCAACATCACCACACTCAAAGCACTTCATGCTACCTGCACTTGCGTAAACAGTATATAAACCGTTTTCATATCTCACTTTAAAGGACACTTCCAGTGTCTGTGAAGGATCGTTCAGATACATGAAGGCCTGCCTTCGTAGCAACTGAACGTGCTGCAGTCTGGCGTCTGTGCAGCAAAGACGAATAACCCTGAACCCGCTAGCAAACTTTCCAAAGCAGGTCAGTTCCTTTTCAAGCAGTTCATTCGGGATGAACGGCGGGACACCGGAGATGGTGACGCGCGTAGATGGCACAAACAGTGGCGAAACAGCCACAAACAAATCATTCAGAATGATCCCCCTTTCAACTAACAGGTGAACCAAGTGCTCCTCACAGAGAAAGGCAACCACAGCCTTTTTCATCCGAGAGCCATAAGTTATATTCTCATGGCCCACCTGTTCACCAACAGCTAGCAGAACCTGCTCCACGGTGTACTGTTGGGGTGCCAACACCCTGGCCCCATGTCTAATGGACAGGGGAGGCGAACCCTCACTGGGGAGGGACGCCATGACTCAAGGTAAAACTGGCCAATTAACTAAAATTCTTCACTTCACGCAACACAATGAAAAAAAACTTGCTTTACCTTTTAACCACCCATAAGCCCAAAGTTTTCTGGAAAAAACCGTCCAAACGTCCCAAACTCACTCAGCAGCTCGACGCACTCACCACACCCATTCACTCACACTCCCAGCATGCAGTGCAGGAAGGAGAGAAGAGAAGAGAAGAGAAGAGAAGAGAAGAGAAGAGAAGAGAAATTTCATCCTGATAGGAATGGTCCTCTCCAGATGCCAAAGCCTCTATCCATAAAGAATGAGTAGTCACTGAATGAGTTGATGCATATTATATTGTGCTCCTAATCAAATGCTACTGCCTAATCTCAACTCATCTGAACAGCATCTGAATTAAGATTTGGAACACATAATGAAAACACCAAATAATTAAATATCTTTAGGAAGACTGATGCTCCATCCCTCAGACACAGTGTGGTGTTCCTGAATCAGCTTAACCATGGAATCACTTAAACCTAGTTTATGCTTACCATTGTCATTCTTATGAACAGTGGTCTCAGTGTGAGTTTTAGCTTGTTGTCCACCAACTGATTTTTTGTTTTTTCAACATGGCACAAGTGTATGACTGTGTTGGTCTTTACCAACATTTCAATGATCCATTAGTACAGAAGTTCACAGATTCATCTTAGAAGAGAAATGTTGCAACAGTTTTCTTTGTTTACTGTTTCAACTTCTTCTGCTCTTATATTCATGCTAGTGTTTAGGTATCTTCCTAAATATTCACTTTATTTATGGAACTGATTTCAAAATGACTAAGCGCATTGAAGAAGAGATTTTAACTAATGATATTATAATGACATCAAAAAATTAGTTTCTGGCACAAGTTTCCTCTCTTTAAATAGGAACCTGTTGAAGACCAAGAAAAATTGTTAGAACGGTAAAAGAAAAATTCACCCCTGGCATTTTTGCTCCAGGCAACCCGGCGTGATCTTGCTATATATCTCATTATGTATATATTTAATATTGTTTGATTATAGATATTGAAACAGGTTTTAATCAGATTGGTACAGTTGTTGTTATTTCTTAGTTGCAGTGAAGGATATTCAGTAATTGAAAGCTACACATCTATTTTCTTACCATGTTAATTTCATCTTCCTCCACCTCATCCTCACATCTCCACACTGTAAAATCTAATTAGTTCCCAGAACTCAAAAAATTCAGTAAAGTTTACCTAAGATAATTAATTTAGGGCAACTTACTCATTTTGAGTACACTGTACAGCCTCATTAGTTCCCAGAACTCAAAAAAACTATGCAAACTCGTTGCCTCAAAAAAATTGAGTAACGTTTACTTAAGATGACTAAGTTAAGGCAACTTATTCACTTTGAGTACAGAGTAAAAACCTATGTAGTTTCCAGAACTCAAAAAAAATATGCAAATATGCCTCAAAAAAACTAAGTAAAGCTTACTTAAGACGACTGTTAGGACAACTTATTCATTGCAAGTATGCAGTATTAAGAATAACATGATATTTCTGACTGTACAATACTAATTGTTTACCTACTGACAAACATTTCAAGTTCAGCTAAATGAAAAAACAATTTGTGGTAACCTGAATATGATTAAAAATAATTAACAACACTTTTTGTAATGATGTTAAAATCAGCCCAACTTTTATTTTCAAATGCAAAAAAAGTATAACAGCCAACATACTGGACACTGTTCTCTTGAACAACAAACAATTATATTGCCCTCACTGTTATAATCTTACAGTGAAACAAAGTCTCAGATTTAATTATTCTGAAAATAAGTTTAGGCCTACCACAAGTTTGTTTTGTACTTACATTACTTATATAATCAAAATAAAATATATTTATTGTTCTGTCACAAGTGCAGTCTCTAATTTAAACAACACATTTGTTTTTCATTCCAACACAGGAGCTGGAATGTTGTATTATTTTAAGGATGGCTTGTTTCCAGTCCAATCCAAATGTAGGTGCAGAAGAAAGTCTTTAACTTCCCTTAAGTACAGTGGCCGTGGATGTGGGCTGGAGATGCAATGAGCTTGAACCTGCAGGCGACTATCTTCACTGACCACACCATCTGTGACGGAGGACTCATCTCTCCTGGTGTCCTGCAAGCAAACAATCATATTTTTTGGAACATGAACTGAATTGCTTTCTTAAAACATTTTTTTCAGCATTTGGTATAGAACAGACTCCAATTTAGACAATCTCAGGCTCCCACCCCACCGGACAGGTGACATTCAATGTCCCACTTGTCCAGTCTGGATAGCCCTGACCACCACCCAACATACAATAATGTCATGAAAGCATCATTTTAAAAAGGGCTATGCAAACATGGCCAATAACTTTCATTCTAATGATGTGCAAAATGATTTGGGCACAAAACAAATTTTGCTGTTAGAAAACTTGTAGACTTCACTATATACAGTGTAGATCCTCTAAACTAAGTTTGGGGGATGTGATCTTTCAAGAAATGCAGACCAAACTGTTGTTGTTTGTTTACTTACACAGCATGTCTTGTAGAATTAACTGGAGTCAACAGCAACAGCATAGTGCAGTCATATCTCAAGTCTAATAACAGAAGACAGGAAAAGATCAGTAAAGAAACAACTTCCCCAAACCAAAGCACAAATAAAACAATAAGTAAAACACGCTGATCTAAAGTATGATTAAAGTTCAGCTTGATTAATATAAATGTTACTGACAGTTGCTAATATATTGGAAAACCAAAATACTTACCACTAGGGATGGGTACCGGTGTCCGGTGCAACCAGACCGAAAAGCAGCGCACATTTCGGTGCTTTATTTCGGTGCTTTTTTTTTCCTGAGCCAATTCTAGCCAATCATTTTACGTTTCCGAGGATAGTAGGCGGGGCCAGGTACGTACGTTCTTTTAGAGCAGAGCTACAGATGAAAAATGCCCAAGGCGAAGCGATCAAAAGTCTGGCTGTACTTCACAGCAAAAGATGCAAACTCAGCAGCCTGCAACAAGTGCTTTAAGCTGATACTGTGATACTGTCAAAGGAGGTAACACCTCAAATCTGATGAAACACCTGGCGACGCATAGCGTTTTTTTTTAAAGCCGAGAAATGCGCCGTGTTTGATAGCTTGCTGCGAGACCTCACACCGTGCACATCTACTGCGGGTGTGGCGCCTGTTATCGGACCCGGAGTTAGCAACATCCCCCAAAAACCCGAAGAGTAGAGTCCTGGCCTCTAGCCCTGTCAGTGTAGCAGAAATGATAACGGATGATGATGGCAGCAGCAGCCGTTCTTCTCTGCGTGAGTAGCTTCATGTTGTTCGTGTGTAACGTTGAGTACGCTAACCACATTATTACATTAATGCATGTAAGGTGAACTAGCAAACACCGTCGTAGTTACATGCGGCTGTCTTCTTGTTTGATGGCAGATACTCCCTTCACCCTGGCCAAAAAGGCTAAAATGACCAAAGAAAAAGTGGAAAACAGTTAAACATGAGAGGTTTTTGGACAAAGTTTGTGTTTTTTCCATTGATTAAGCACTGCTTCCAGCCAAGAGTGATACCATATATGCCCTATAGCTGCAGAAAAGGCTAACATTGTTATCTTTTTACAAAAGAAACCAGCTGAACATGAGAGGTTTTTGGACCGATTTTGTGTTCTCCATTCTTTAAGCACCGGTTTGAGCACCGTTTAAGCACCGACACCGTTTCAAAAGTACCGGTTTAGCACCGGTATCGGATAAAACCTAAACGATACCCATCCCTACTTACCACTGAGTTGATGTCTTTCTGTCCAACAGCAGGAGTGCTGGTCCCGAGCCTCAAAGACAGTAAGAAGCAAGCAGAGGGAGAAAAAACAGAAATTTTTTTAGAAGCTGATTTGATCCTTAATGGCTGTGAAATCATTGTAACTTACAACACAGAAGGTCAATGTAGACCCCATACAACCAAATTAGACTAACGCATATAGTATTAAAAACACCATCTACTACTGTGTCTGAATGTGTGGTATTGGCACTGTCAGTTTAGGCCTGAAGAGATGTGTTTAAAAAAACAGACCACCTAATTTAAATATAATCATTACATGCTTGTTAAAAGTTAACTTCCAATATATAAAGTATCTAATAAGCAAAATGACCAGATCTAACATATGGCAGGGTTTATATGTAACATAATGTTTCTTATGATTCAACTGTGGAATTTAACTTAATTCTTTAGAAGGACAAGCTATATTACTTTATTCTCAAGTATAAAAGCCAACCTAGACTTTAACCATTTAACAGGCCGCTAATCTGGATTATAGCTTTCACAACAAAACTTGTTTTTAAACACATTTTTTAACAAAATAAATACTATTGTTATAATTATTATTATTATTTAAAATGTAATAAAACAGAAAAGTCGGTTAAATATAAAAGCACTTTGCTTATGTTGTTAAAGAAAGCCTAGATTTGACATTAATAGATGCCACAGATGTTCAAAAGCTGCCACAAAGCATGAAAAAAAATGGACGTCTCCGGAAACGTCGGAGCATTTTTGCAAATATGTGATGTCTTGATAAATCGAGCAGATATTTGAACTTTACACAGCTACATTCTCGCCTGAAAATATCTTAAAAGTTTGTTTTGTGACCCAGAAAAAGTAAGATTTAAAAGTTTTTTAGCCGCGCTCCACCGCCATTGCCGAGCTTACAAGTATGCACAGGCTCCGACAACCGCGGCCGACAACTGCGATCCTCCTTTTCCCCAGACTGCCCTTTCTGGGTCACTAAATAACCTTTTAAGATATTTTCAGGCGAGAATGTAGCTGTGTAATGCTCAAATATCTACTTAATTTATCAAAATATCACATCTTTACAAAAGTGCTTCCACGTTTTCGGAGAGCTCTGTTATCTACCAGCGCGATAGCTGACCGGGAGGTCGAGGCTCGATAGAGCCGACGAGCACAGCTAACTCCCGGCATATCGTTTTCAACCCCCTGCGGTCTTTTGCATGATATATATATAGTTAGTTAGTTATGGCTATGCATTGAAAATACCCCACCCCACCCCTAATGGCTGCACCTCCCGAACAATTTTGTCTGGGCTCTTATCTCACTTTTTTATTTCAAACAATCAACAGAAAATTTCACAGACATATTTTTATATAAGGTTTTTAAGGCTGTGGTGTTAATTTTTAAGTAACATGAGCCCAGCGGCAGCAGCAACGCTAGGCTAACACTAACTAGCTAGCAAGATTTTAAACCTGGTGCTAAACTAAGAGAAGCCACAAAATCAGTTTCAATAAGAGTAAACATTTACTCACCAAGTCAGTGTATCAGGTAAAGATCCACAGCAATGACAACAATAATATCTTGAGCTGACGCTTCTCCAGGTTTGCTCAACATATTCCATAAAAAAATGCTGGCACCATGAACATCCGGACTGATCCGTGTTAGGGAGGAGGGCGGTAGTGACGTGGCATTTTCAAAACACATCTTTCATCCTTCTGCACTGAGAAGCAAAACTTCCAGCTTACTTAGTTTTTCTAAGTTAAGACAACTCAAATAAATTGAGTTGATGAGCGTTTTTGCATAAAAAGTATTGGTAACTTATTTAAATCGAGTTCTAATAACAAATTGATAAAAATTGAGTTCAGCCTACTTAATATTTTTAATTAAACACAATATTAGATTTTACAGTGCACAGCTGGTGATGGGAGAAGCAGCCTACTGTGACTCTGAGGCCTGTAGCCCTCCTATCTTTACAGCAACTTTTTTTCTGGTCGCTATAATAAGGGTTTGAACAGCAGCTCGGTAAAGCGTTTGTTTTTATACTCTGGAGATATGAGCTCCTAGTAACATCTGTCACCAAAAGGAGGGCCTGTGGCAGACAGCAAGTGAACTCAGAATGCAGGACTTGACAGGTAGACGTAAACTTAAAACCACAGCTTCTTTAATGCTTGTAAAACAGTGGGGAAAAAATAAAAGCAAAAACAGTAATAAAGAAGGACTTTCATAAACTGACTAACCACGAGTGAGAGACAAACTGGACACGAAGGGGAACAAGCATAAAAAGGACTATAGATTTCAGACTCGAGGACACTAGAAAACAACATACACATGAGCTACAGCATATGTTATCAATTACTTTCAAAGCAACAAAAAACAAGTCTAGAACCACAACTCAAAAAACTGAGCCAAGAGTTTAACAATGATGGAAGCTTGTTTCCACAACTGAGAAGTGGAAAAAAAAATTCCATCTATGCCAAATGTATTATTATCTTAAAGTTTTCAGTTAAGTAGGTAAATTTTGATTTACTAACATGACATTAAGGTTAGATAAGCAGATTTTCAGTGTCTTTTCTCTGTCTATCCCTGTCCTCCTTTCTCCAACTCTTAACTCTCTTCCCAACCTCTCTTTTATTCTCTTTCCTGTCCATTTTGATTGAAATAACTCAAAATGAAAAAAAAATATAGTAATAAATAACTATTAAAATAAAATACATAATAATAATAAAGATTGAATAAAATATGACAATTAACTGTTGGGAATTTTTCTAGGCCTTTAGAAAATAATTCTTATTGCAACAGTGCCGGACAGGACATACCAAAAAAAAGTGCTCTGTGTAATATATGTAATTCTAACTTTTTTGAATAATGACACCAACACGCAACAAAAACAGGAAATACCTCCAACATGCACAAACAACAGCAATATGTTTATGCTTAGTGATGGTGGCCGATCTCAAAGAGGAGCCAATGAGAACCCAATGACAATCGATAAGAGAATTGATAAGGAATCAAATCAATAAGTGATATCAATTATGGAATCTGAATCACTAAATATTTATCAGTTTAAATCTTGAAATAACAATAAATGTTTTAGACATATGCTTACCTATGCTGTTGAGTTACACAAATTTGTTTTGTTTTTTTTGTTTTGAAAATGTACCGGTTTTTCAGTGATACAAATAAACTTCCAGAAAAATTCTATTGGACCTTATAGGAATGCATTTAGCAAATCCTTGCACAAAGGCTGCTATATGACAGACACTAAGGAAAAGCATAATAAGATGAAAGGTATATCACACTGCCTTCAACTTGAATGCTGTTGCTTTGACTAGAGACTGATTTTGAACATTACAATTAAATCAATGTAAACTGAAGCAAAGATCAACTTTCTGTATTTTGTCTGTTTGGCAGGATGAACGGTGCCGTTACCAAAGGTTATGAGGAAGATGTAGGAAATAGAACATCAGTGTACGTTCATACACAGCACTCCATCACTGCATCACGTTATATTTTTGGGAAGTATGGATACAAATCTGCACCTCATGATGAGGTAGTAAAACTTAGAAGACAACACTGTGATATTTTTTATGCTGTCCACAAACTAAAGATTATTTCTCTCCATAATTTTTCTCTTGGCAGGGAATAAAATATGTGCTGATTCCTGAGGCAATGAGAGATTTCCAATGGCTCGAGGGTCTTTTCAAAGGAAACGAGAGCTTTAGTGGCCCACACCACAAGAAATGGTGATTATCAATAAGTAATTATGTAATAGTTATTTTTTCTCCTGCTCTGACAAATCTCAGTTTTTATAATTAGTTTACAGTGTCATAAGACAATCTTTTAAGAGTAGCCTTCTCAGCTCAGAGGTGTGAGTGGAGAACTAGTACTCTACAAATGCACTCTGGGAACAGCTAAAACAACTTGAGTTGCTATCTACTTTTTCTTCTAGGCTTTAATGGACAATTGTATTGCCTTTTATTTTTTTAAAAACTAAAATTAATAATATCAATTATCCCTCCTCTCTCTTGTGTTTTCACCTCACCAGGCCAGGGGCCTACTATTCAGGGCAGTACAATGAGAACCGATTCTACGTTCTCCACCAGGACTTCCTCCGATACGTGAGGAACAGGTCAGACTCCTATGAGCATCCTATACCGACTATTTGTGGTTTAAAATGGACCTATGTTGGTAATAATTTAATAAGGTTGCAGAAAAGCTGGTTCCATACCTGGACAGGTTACTGGTGCATCCCAGGGCCAACATAGAAACAGGCAACAGTTCACACTCTTCCATCATCTAATAATTGTTTGTCTTTCCTGAACAAGTTTGCTCTTAAAATTAACTCCATTCTGGGAGAGTGAATCTTCTGAGCTTCTGCTCGGCTCTGTTGAGAATCATTAAAGTGATGGTTGGGACTTCCAGTCATTCAATTGAAATACATTATGGATTTCAAAATCTTGTTTGGTTTTCATATGTACCTATTTTCACTGATATCAACTTTAATAGCAGGAAATTAGCTAGGCATAACTCTTTTTTTAAATGTTTTTTTAATGGTTCTGGGTCTTTTGACCCAGCATTTTGAGTTTATGGTTGTTCTTTGTGCTGTAATGTTTTAGGTTTCTATTATTTAGTATTGAGTTTAGTCCTGGTTTTGCTTCCATGTTTAGTTTTATTTCTGTTTCCATGTTTTCTTGTCGATGTGCCTCGTCTCCTTTTTCTGTTTACGTTTCCCTCCTTGTGTTTTATTCCATCTCTTCTCTCTCTGTCATGTGCTTTCGTATACGTTTTCCCCAGCCCATCTTGTCTTTCTCTCTCTCTCCCCCTCCATGTCTCGTCTTTCTTAATTGTTCCGTATTTCCCTCTTTGTGTCTCCTCCCTTTGTCTCCCCAGTCTTTCTTGTTCCCCTTTGGGTTCCTTCCTCCCGGCCTCAGGCCGTGTGTTCTTGTCTGCATCTTAGTGTTTTACTTTGACAGTGTTGCGTCCTGTATTTAGTGTGTTCTGTTTTGCTTCCTCCTGTCTCGATTAACTCCTCCCAACTGTGTTCCCCGTGTGTTTCCACTTCCCTCGTCACCATCATGTGTATTTATTGTGAAAGTTTTCCTTCTTTCATTTTCAGATCGGCTCTTAACCCTTCCAGTATTTTTATAGTACTTTTCCAGGTCTCATGTATTCAGTTCTGCACAGTTTAGGTTTCATGTTAGCTTTCGTCTTGTTGCTTTCCTTGTTTGATTGGTTTGTCACGAGCTGCAATAGAGGCACGCTTTCTGTTAAGTTCAGTCTCGCTTCTCGTTTGTCTGCATTTGGGTCCCCACAAATCAAAATCCACACAGTCTGCCAACCCAGACTGTGACACATCGCTCTCATTTTTGCCTACATTTAACGGCCGCATACTAAAACTGGAAATTCTGTTTTTGGTGCAACCCCAATATTTTTAGTGGCCCCCTAGATATTTGGATAATTTACAGCCTTTTATGAAGCTGTTCTAGCTAAATAGTCAATGTTGTGGTTTTATATATATTCTTTTAATCTGTTTTGTTTTGTTTTTCTTTTAATGTTCCATTGAAGCGGTTTTTTGTTTGTTTGTTTGTTTGTTTGTTTTTTCATCCACAGGTTCCTAAAGTCACCTAATCTGAATAAAAGATTCTGGGCAATAGTCAGACCAACCAATGGAGCATTCGCTCTCTTCCTGGCTTTGCATACTTGTGACACAGTGAGTTAATATTACCTTTACATTTCAGTGCGAGAGGTATTGGTTTCCACACCTATATACACAATACACAGACTGAAAGCCTGATGAAAGCTCTTTCATGAAAAGAAGCTATTTAACACACAGTCAAACCACAAAAGAAGCTAATCTTGGAAAAAAAAAGCAATCTTGAAATTATGTAAATATAAACCCAGATGAACAACAACATCACATGACATATTAGACCAAGTAATCATTTATTCAACATGATTCGGGACCTTGTAGAATCGTCTTTAGCAGCAATAACCAAAGTTTCTCACATTGTTGTTCAGGAATTTTGTCCCACTCATCTTTGCAATGTTGCTTCAGTTCATTAAAGTTTGCAAGCATTTCTTTACGTTGACTGGGCCATTGCAACACCTTGATTTTTCAGCCATTCTCTTGTACATTTGTTGCACAGAGAATGCTGGTGCAGGAGGGTTTTTTAACAGTTTTTTTGTGCTCAACTAAATGATTGTGCCCAGGCACTGTGACTAAAAAAATCAAGCTTAAGTCATCAATGCTCCAAGCTGATGTCCTGCTTGTTGGTATAATATGAAAAATAATGTGCAAGAAGCAACCATCGGTCTTCTGGAATTGTGCTGTTAAGCACTTTTATTAATTATTATTTAAATAATTAATATTATGACATATTATTATTGTCATTGTTGCTGTTGTTTTTCTTGATGGGAACTGTATTAAGGTATTCTGCAAACTATATCTTGGAAGTAAGGATTTTTTTCTTTCTCTCTTTCTGTATCCTCAGGTGGATGCATATGGATTCATGACTGATGACTACATGAAATACTCCAACTACTATGTTCAGAAGTACATTAAAACTAGAGTAATTTTCTATGCCAACCATGACTACAAGTTGGAGAAGAATACATGGAAAGACCTTCACAACAGAAAAATAATAAAGCTGTATCAAAGAATGGAGCCAGAATCAGGGACTGAAAAGCCAAAGTAACACTGAGTCCACCCGTAAGGATAAAACCTACACCACTGATGATATTCAAGAGCCATGTCAGCAAGCACAGCAAGAAGGTCCTTTGTTCACATCCACCACATAACTGGAGGCTTCCTTTGTGGAGTTTGTATGTTCTCTCTGTGTCTGTGTGGGTTCTCTCCGGGTAATTCAGCTTCCATTGATTGTCCATTAAGACATGCACTTAGTGGGGTTAGGTTAATTGGTGATGGTATATTGGCCATAGGTGTGAATGTGAGTGTCAATGGTTTCGTGTCTCTCTCTGCAATAAACTAGTGAGCTATCCAAGGTCTGCTACGCCTCTTGCCCTGTGACTGCTTACTTGTGTGTCTTGTCTCTGTGTTTTTTTTAACCTTTCTGTGTCCTCATTTTTGCCCCCACATCTGTCGTGTCTTTCATTGTCTTGTCTGTGTCCCAATTCTGTCAAGTTACTCTTTTTTAGTCCTGGTCTCAGTCTTAGTCACCTCCTGTTTTGTTTTGATATTGTCTAGTTTTACAAGCTCCTTCTAGTTCTCATCTATATAGGTTCCCCCAGTTCTACAAGCTTCATTCTCGTTTATGTGCTCCACCCTCCCTCCCTCTTTCAATTCTTTAACTTCTTTAGTACATGGGGATCTGGCAGGGCCAGGAGCTGCCTCCAGTCCCGTTCAAGGCTTTCCCCAAACCACAGCTCAATTCATGTCCAAGTCATTCACCTTTGCTGTCAAACTTAAAATGAGGACGTGGGCCCAGCTAGTGAAGTGTGTTATGTTCGGTTTTGCTTCTTCTTGTCTAGTTATTCAAATTCTATTCAGCTGTGTTCCCTGGTGTTTCTGATCTCCCTAGTTTCCTGGTCTGTATGCTTTGTCCTTTCTTCTTTATTGTGTTTACCTTTAACCTGGGTGTTTCACCTTGTGGGTTTGCTGTATGATACTTCTTAGATAATTTGCACTTGGCTCATATTTTCTTATTTTATGAGTTTTCAACAATAAAGCTGTTTTTGAGTTTTAAGTCCTGTTTTCTGAGACCTGCTTTTGGACCCTGCTCTGCCTGACACACACACACACCTTGACAAACTGATTTCTTTTAGCTGGAGGAAATATAAAGCTGCTTAAAGAACTAAAGTTACTCCATTTAGAGTCATTATAAAGTATACAGGGAATTTTACAGTATTGGGAGCAGAGATGGGCAGTAACGCGTTACTGTAATCTGATTACTTTTTTCAAGTAACGAGTAATGTAAGGGATTACCATTGCAAAAACGGTAATTAGATTACCGTTACTTTCCCGTAGGAACGCTGCGTTACTGCGTTACTAAAACCGTGAGTTTTTTGCGAGAATGTCTCATGACAGTGACATAAGCGAGTGCGACGTTCGTGACAACAGCTGTCTGCAGATCAACAATGGATAATATATCAAGTACGGGAGAGAGTATGAGCGTGCAGCGTTTAAAGCGTGGAAGTACTGACCTTATTTTGAGTTTGATTCCATAAAAAGTGACAAAAACATTAGCGTCCGTTGTGCGTGGGAAGAAAACTTCTTTTTACAGCGAAAAAACCCCCCTTAACTTCCAAGCAAGCGCCGAGTGCGCTACGACTGTAATGGGAAATTCATAAAGAAACTCGCGGATTCTTCCACTGACCGCTGCGGCACACCTGCACCAGGGTAAACCTCCGCCTACCCCAGTCCTGCTTTACAGGTGAAAATAGAGCAACTAGCCTTTGACTTTATTTATTTTCTGCTGTGTTTTACTTGCATCTATTTGAAAGAGTGAGTGTAAACACAAAAAAATATTTTATTTTATGTGCTGGAATGTGCAGAAAATAGGTTTAAATGTTAAACAAATTTCTTCCAGTCAGAGAATGTTGCATATAATGTAATTTTTGCTTGATGCAAAAGTTAAAAGATTAAAACAAATAAAACAAGTTTTAAAAAGAGACTTTTCCATTTGATTACATTTTGTATGATAGATTATGCAGAAAAAGTAGAATTGGGCTGAAAGATCTATCGCTTTATCACCTATTCAGGTTGTAAATCGTGTTTTTAAAAAGTAACTAAGTAATTAATTACTTTTGAAAATAAGTAATCAGTAAAGTAACGGGATTACTTTTGGGGGGAAGTAATCAGTAATTAGTTACTGATTACTTTTTTCAAGTAACTTGACCAACACTGATTGGGAGTAAGAAGTCCTACAAGGTTTGTGAGTCATGTCTTCTTAACATGTTTAAGAAGACATGAAATATTAACTGCAGCCCCATAAAGAACATAAATGACTTCAATACAATACCTAATAGATGCATTTAAAATTAAATGACTAACAAAATTGATCAATTGTTTTTAGCTTTACTAACTCAGTGTAATATGTTTATTTTTAATTAAATATGCCTCTTTAATGAAAAAACACATCCACATTATGGAAAGACAGATGCAACAATACATTGCCTGACATTCAACCCAGATCATTGTTTACTTAAAACCTTAGATAAAAATTCTTAATACAAAGCAGCTACTGAAGTAACTCTGGACACAAAGCCTGTAAATCTACCAGAGCTCACAATAGAAACTGTTGTAAGTTGGAACTCTTTCTCCCAGGCTCAGCCACTAAAACTGTTCTTAGGGTTTCCTCACATGTTAAATGTCACATCTGACTTTCATCTTGGGATATAGCTCACTTGTAGAGCAATTTGACTGCAGATCAAAAGATTCCTGGTTCCAATCTGGGAACTCGATCATTTCTTACATAATTTCCGCAGTGATTAATAAAGTATTCTAATTCAATGTACTCATTTTTCTCTTTGTGGATGCAAGAGAAAATTGCTTTTCTTTAGTGCTGATCCGCGTTAACTCACTAACGGAAATTTGCCACGTTAATGCGCTTATGGCGTTGACGTCATTTTAACAAGATTAATGCTGTCAGCACTACTTTCTTTTATATATTGTTTTTTATTTATGGAGCCTACTTAACAGATTCAAGCTGAGCACATTCATTAGAATTAGAATTTAGTTTTGAATAACATTTGTATTCTCATGTACTACTAATAATTTATTATTATATTTTTAGCAAAGACTGGACTAGACTGGATCAATTCTCGCACTGAGCAGGTTAATATATGAATGAATCCTAAAACAAATTAAAGAAATGCTTTTTATTTTAGTTTTAAAATATATTGCAGATATAAGTGATATAAACCCTGAGTTATGTTTGTTTCTGAAGTTGGTTGTGTAATAAAACACATTGCTGTTAATATCTGTGTGTGTGGCTTTGTGTGTCTGAATACATTTGATTGCTTATCTATCTGCAAACTGTGGTGTAGCCCAGCCCATTCACATCAGTTAGAACGTGTCAGATTTAGAAGGAAGTGCATACATACATGTGTGTTTAATTGAACAACAAGCCTTCACTCGACAGCAATGGCATCCCAAATCTCCAGGATATTTTTATTGCTCCTTGTAATAACAGTTAATTTGGTGGTTTTCATTCTATCCCAGGAATCTTTATCAAAACGGTAATTTTTTTTTATTCATAAAAACAGACATTAAAAAAGGAATTATGTATTAATTTGCTCATTCTGAACTTTTCTTTTTCCTCCCTTATGTCCCGTTGCCATTGATGCTTTTCTGACTAATTTCAGATTCAGTTGGACAATTTTCTCTGGAAAACATGAACTCAGATTGGAAAACTTTTCGTTTCATATTAACCTCTGGGGACAGAAAGAAAAAACAGATGTGCCACCTTCTGTGTCTACCACAGCTGTGGCTGAGACTCCAATACCTCTCCTCTACAGAGGAAATTTCACAAAGCTTCCTCAGTGGGATTTTGATGATGTCTATAACCAGGATGCCCCACCTAGACCAACAGTAAGCTTGCTAAGACACAATATGACAGAAACAATACAAATGTAGTAATTAAGCTGATGGCTGTGGGCTGGTAACACTGAAGTGTGCTCAGCCATGCAGTCAGTCTGTTGCCTCTGCTGTAACTGTCCTGTATTTTCACTTTCACCGGCTTTCTTAATGGTTTCATTCCTTTAATTAAATTATTCTTCAAATTTCTGTGAGTGTTGTGTTTGTTTTTTCCTCGGTGTATAAAGCTTTCACGAAATCATTTTAACCGATTTCATGATTTAATATTTCTGTGATTATCAGACATGTGCCCCATCACTGCGAAACTCTCAGGATGAGAACTTCAAGAAGGCTTTTCTTCCCAACATACGTTTGTT
Organism: Oreochromis niloticus; assembly: GCF_001858045.2. Classification (NCBI taxonomy): domain Eukaryota; kingdom Metazoa; phylum Chordata; class Actinopteri; order Cichliformes; family Cichlidae; genus Oreochromis; species Oreochromis niloticus. Next base: position 9,631,905 of record NC_031973.2, read on the forward strand.
TCTGCACAAGGACAACATTAACATGAGCGAGTGGAATCGCCTTTCACATTTTAACAATCCTTTTGGGTTTATGGAGTTCAAATATGATGGTAGGTGTTTGTGAAACTGAATCCAGATTAAATATCAGTATAAGTGTGAGGCTGATCAGCAAAAAATAATAAAAAAATATTTCTTCCAATTTCTCACTCCCAGTATCATGAAAAAAAGACAAAGACACACAACCAAATTTTTTTAGTGGTGAAAATGTTTTATGGCACCTTTAAGCAGTGTTTTCTGCATCATACGCAGTTTTCCGTCGTAAAAATACACTAATCGAAGTACCACAGAGGCAGAGGTTGAAGTAGGTTAAAGCTCACAAATTAGTAATTAAATATTGAGTTAAAGAAAGTGAAAGTTTGAACTTGTAATGAGAGACATGACATTATTCATACAGCACTAAATTACTCACTTGTCACTTCATTAGGTACACCTCTTCAACTGCTCTTTAATGCAAATATCTAGTAATTCACTCACAGGTTACAACTCAATGCATTAAGACTTGTGCACATGTTAAAATAATCATTTTCTTCTGTAAATGAAATTTTGCTATCAATAAGTGAAAGATTGTGTTATTAACTTAAATGTGTGTGTGCGTGCGTGCGTGTGTATAATTTAGTAAGCCTCAGATCAACCCATCAAAATCAAAATTTTAAGAAAATTACCCAATACTTTGTGTTACAGATGGAAAAATAAATAAATTGCAAAATAAAAATAGAAAATACAAAAATGTAAAAAAGTATCTATAAGTGCATCTTTGAAGGTATAAGACATTGAAACTTGAAGTTGAAGCACTGGGAGACGATACTGTGCCGCTCCAGTCTGCTAAGAAAGGGAAACTGAGGCTATAAATCACACAGACTTAACAAAACTAGACAACATTGTAAAAACACTGCCAAATGGTGAAAAGTCCCATTTGCCTTCTCAAACTAACAGTTGTTCAGGATTTATCAGTTTCATCAGCTCAGTTAGACTCCTAATTGTAAATAAATGCAGATTTACCAGCTCAAGTATATGTACTCATGTGTTTCTGTTCATTTGCAGATGTGATGGCTTCAGTGAAGCTGATTCCAAAGCCAAAAGAGCCACTGCTCCTCCCGAAACCAGGTGGTGATGGCTGTGTTCACTGTGCTGTGGTGGGTACTGCAGGAATTCTGAATGGCTCAAAAGTGGGTGCAGAGATCGATGCTCATGATTACGTTTTTCGGTACGTAAGAGCTACAAAACTTACCTGTTGTTAATGGTTGTTAATGTTCTCTGAACTGAAGGGTGTTTTAATGATCAAATATTCTTATCTCATTACCGTTTGATGCAGAGCACAGCAATCACTTAGGTTTGATGTAATCTCTAGGGATATCTAACTTTTAAAAATACCACATAAATAAATAATACACCTTTAGGATCAAGTTAAATAAAGTTGTTGAAAGTATCACACAGAGTGTGTTTTTCTACTTTGGATCAGCATAACATACACTGTCCAGGGACTTTGTTTCCTGTGTGGTTATAACTAATTAAACCTAAAAACACAACATCTGTCGAGATGTCAAGGCGTGTGTATGCTGGAATAATTGGTGGCAGGGTTGAGCTCATCCAGTTTTAACAGATCTATAGTGATCTGACAAACACTTTTAGGATTTCTTATTTGAAATTCACACTGGAAAAATATACAATATCTAAACCTGACTCAATCTGAAAAAGTAACTGCCCCCTCAAGTAACTCTTGACAGCAAGAATTGCAATCACATGTTTGTGGCAACAGGAATTTTGCCCCACTCTCCTTTGCAGAATTGTTTTAATTCAATCACACTGGAGAGTTTTCGCCCTTCAAGGTTGTTTAAGGTCATGTCAAAGCAGTCCAGATTCTGTCTAGGCAACTCAACAAACCTGTTTTTTTAGTTATTCGTGAGTGGACTTGCTGCATAACCCAAGTGCTTGAGTTTCAGGGCACAAACTTTTGGCTGGTCATGCTCCTTTAAGAGTTTCTGGATGCCATTTTGATCATAATGAATTCCAGTCTAGTCCAGAAATAAAAAATGCATGTACTAGTTTTTCAGGATCACTCTAAGACAGGATGTCTCTGATTTTAGAGATACTGTGCAAATGGAAGAAATCAATCCTACATATTTGTTTAATACGAAGGAGATATTCTGGTGAAAACAAGTCCTCAATTCCTCACAGTGTTACTGGAAGCCAAGGTAATCCCATCCAGAGTAAGCATCTGGTTAGATACCATATTTCTAAGATTTTTATGGCTGAGTACAATAACCTTAGTTTCATCTGAAATTAGAAGCAGAAAATTAGAGGTCATCCAGATCTTTATATGTTTAAAATATTCCTGCAGTTTAACTAACCTGTGTGTGTTATCTGGCTTCATGGATAGATAAAATTTGGTATTATCTGTTAGGCAGTGAAAATGTATACTATGCACTCTCATAATACTCCCTAAGGGAAGCATGTATAATGTAAGACCAATTCTAGTCTCCTGGTTATAGCACAGAACGCTGTGGAACTATTATGTAGATATGATTCAAACCGCTGCAGCACAGTACCTTTAATATCTACAGCATGCTCTAATCTCCGTATTAAAATAGAGTGTCAAATGCTGCACTGCGGTCTAGCAGGTCAAGCACAGTCCACTGTCAGAGGCCATAAAGATAACATTAGTAACCTTCACTAAAGCTGTTTCTGTGTTGTGATGAGCTCTGAAACCTGACTGAAACTCTTCAAATAAGCCATTCCTCTGCAGATGATCTCTTAGCTGTTTGACAACAAAAAAATGGAGTTTAGGGATTGGCCAATAATTAGCTAAGACAGCTCGGTCAAGTGACTTTTTAAGTCATGGTTTAATTATTAATTACCACCAGCTTGAAGGCATGTGGTTCATAGTCCATTAATAGAGAGAGGTTGATCATATTTAAGATTGAAGCATTATTAATGGTAGGACTTCTTTGAGCAGTCTTGTAGGATGGGGTCAAAAAAAATGAATTTTTACACCCTTTTCCATTAGTACCTACTCACATCGACTTGCTACAGTTTCCAAGATTTTCCATTAGTACATAGTTCCTGGTACCAGGTACTTGTTTTGTACCTGTTTGCCTGGGGTTCCAAGTGATCCAAGCATGCACTAAGTCGTCAGACTGCATGCAATCGTTTGGCTGGTCAGTAGCATCCCTCGATGAGTCAAAAGAGCGCCTCGTTCATAAAAATTAAATCCGCTATTTTTGAAACCCGGCAACAAGGGATGTTCAGTTTTTATGCCATATGTCAGACGACATATGACACTCACACAAGTGTGATTAAAGTGGTGGGTGGGTCTTTTATATTTTATCTGAGCTGAGCACTAAAGCAGATAAAAAGTTAGAAAATCAGAAACTCTGAGTTTTTTCTGAGTTTTGAGTTTTCCACTCTGAAAAGCAATGTATACCTCAGGGCTGTTGCAATACTAAATTAACACTTGCATGTCCCCTATTCAATAACTTTGGCGATATCCAATCTGTGCAATGAATAATGACTCAATCACACACACACAGCATATGTGTGTATATATATGTGTGTGTATATATACACATATATATATATACACACCATATGTGTGTATATATATATATGTGTTATATATGTGTGTGTGTGTGTGTGTGTGTGTGTGTGTATATATATATATATCTATACACACACACATATATATACACACACCATATGTGTGTATATATATGTGTGTGTGTGTGTGTGTGTGTATATATGTATACATATATATATATATATATATATATATATATATATATATATATATATATATCATCCGTAGTGCTGCAAGATGCTAGCAGGCAAGGCATACATGGCATACATGGAACGCCATAACCAAGTGGCCGGCATAGTGTACAGGAACATCTGTGCCGAGTATAACCTGGAAGTCCCAAGGTCAAAATGGGAGATGCCCCCAAGGGTGATGGAGAATGACCGAGCTAAGATCCTGTGGGACTTCCAGATGCAGACGGACAAAATGGTGGTGGCTAACCAACCGGACATAGTGGTGGTAGACAAACAGAAGAAGACGGCTGTAGTGATCGATGTAGCGGTTCCGAATGACAGCAATATCAGGAAGAAGGAACACGAGAAGCTGGAGAAATACCAAGGGCTCAGAGAAGAGCTCGAGAGGATGTGGAGGGTGAAGGTAACGGTGGTCCCCGTGGTAATCGGAGCACTAGGTGCGGTGACTCCCAAGCTAGGCGAGTGGCTCCAGCAGATCCCGGGAACAACATCGGAGATCTCTGTCCAGAAGAGCGCAGTCCTGGGAACAGCTAAGATACTGCGCAGGACCCTCAAGCTCCCAGGCCTCTGGTAGAGGACCCGAGCTTGAAGGATAAACCGCCCGTAGGGGCGTGCTGGGTGTTTTATATATATATATATATATATATGTATACATATATATATATATGTATATATATATATATATATATGCATACTTCATGCACTGACTAACATACATTACTGGGCAAGAAAAACATCATCCATTGTAGAGTCAATATCCCCTTCTGTATGCTCGGTACACACAGCTGTCCATCTTTCCATAAGATGAACACCACTGTAAGGTTGCAGTTCATACAAGTCACTGGATGCATGACTGACAAAGAGGAAAAGAGGAAGAGGAAACACTTAAATACGTGAACCAGGATGAACCAGGATATTGCCTAAATGTCAGTGCACCGCACCCACATTTAGGCGACACCCAACTCGTAAATTTTAATATCATGTATTAAAAATATAAAAGTAATGTCGTAGTCATGTTTACCTTTAATTATCACCTTGGAAGAGAAGAGAAGAGAAGAGAAGAGAAGAGAAGAGAAGAGAAGAGAAGAGAAATTTCATGCTGATAGGAATGATCCTCTCCATATATTATGAAATGCTACTTGTGATTGTGATTGTCATTAAATTGACTAACCACAAGATACGGCTTCATTAATGCTTGCAAAACAGTGAATAAAAATAAAAATAAAAACAGTAATAAAGAAGGATTGGGATAAACTGATGAGACAGAGACAGACTGGACATGAGGGGAGACATGGATAAACAAATCAAGTACTATAAATAACAAACTCCAGGGCACTACAGATTAACATATTCAATAACTAGAATGTAAATCATCTTATACTTTCAAAGCAACAAATAACAAGTCTAGAACCACAATTTAAAATACTGAGCCAAGAGTTTAATAATGATGGAAGTTTGTTTCAGCCACTGAGAAAAGGGAAAAAAGTGCCATCTATGGCAAATGTATTACTATCTTAAATTTTTCAGCTAAGTAGGTACATTTTGATTCACTAACATAAAATGAATGTTATATTTAGGGGTCAGTGTTAATGTTAGTGTTGGTCTGAGACTTACTAACTCGAGATGCTGAGAAAATAACTCAAGCCTACTCAAGTTCATGTAGAGAGCGGGTTTCCAGTAGTGCAATTCCTTGGAATTGTTAAGAACTAAAATCAGCTCATTTTAGTTTGTGTGTCAGAACAGCAAAATAGTGGTGCAATCTGCAGCTGGACATTAGGTTTTTTTTTATTGCACAATAAAGGAAATACTTGCACAAAGGCTGCTATATGACAGAAACTAAGGAAAAGCACGATAAGAAGAAAGGTATATCACACTGCCTTCAATTTGAATGCTGTTGCTTGAACTAGTGACTAATTTTTGAAGAGATCAACTGTCTGAATTGTGTTTGTTTGGCAGGATGAACGGTGCCGTTACCAAAGGTTTTGAGGAAGATGTAGGAAATAGAACATCAGTGTATGTTCACACAGCGCACTCCATCACCGCATCACCTTATTTTTGGGGGAAGTATGGATACAAATCTGCCCCTCATGATGAGGTAGTAAAACTTAGAAGACTACACTGTGATGTTGTTTATGTTGTCCACAAACTAAAGATTATTTTGCTCCATAATTTTTCTCTTGGCAGGGAATAAAATATGTGATGATTCCTGAGGGCATGAGAGATTTCCAATGGCTCGAGGGTCTCCTTAAAGGACAGCAGGTCTCTGGTGGTCAATACAACAAGAAATGGTGATTATCAACTGCATTTAAATGAGTAGTTATGTAATAGCTATATTTTTCTCCTGCTTTGACAAATCTCAACTTTTGTAATTAGTCTGTAGTGTCATTAGACAACTTTTTAAGAGCAGCCTTCTCAGCTCAGAGGTGAGAGTGGAGAAGAACTAGAAAAAAATTTCCAGCTGTGGTTTTGTCTAACTGTCTAAAATCCATAGCCTTCCTCATGGCTCCTACATGTCACTTCTGAGTGCACCCACAAGTGAGAACACACAGGTGCCTCGTTGTTAGCAGATGCAAACTACAAATACACTCTGAAAACACCTAAAACCATTTGATTTGCTATCCACTTTTCCTTTTACAATTTAATGGCCAATTGTATTGGCTTTAATTTAAAAAACTATAAATTATCCCTCCTGTCTTTTGTGTTTTAACCTCACCAGGCCAAGGGACTACTATTCAGGGCAGTACAATGAGAGCCGATTCTACGTTCTACACCAGGACTTCCTCCGATATGTGAGGAACAGGTCAGACTCCTGTGACCATCCTGTCCAGACTATTTGTGGTTTAAAATCATTTAACACAGTGCATTACAAAACAGAATTAAATAGTCTTAATTTGTTTTTATGTCTGCCTATTTTCAGTGATATCAACTTTAATAGCAGGAAATTAACTAGGTATAATTCACAATTCTTCTCTCTTTTTTGCCATCTTTTTCAAGTATCCAATATCTGATGACAGCATAAAATTCTGTATTCGGTGTGCCACCCCAAAATTTTTAGTGGCTCCCATATGCCCCCCCAGCCTTTCATGAAGCTGTTTTAGCTAAATGGTCAATGTTCAGGTTTTAGATACATTATTTTAATCTGTTTTGGTTTGGTTTGTTTTCTTTTAAAGCTTTGTTTTTTCATCCACAGGTTCCTAAAGTCACCTAATCTGAATAATAAATTCTGGGCAATGGTCAGACCAACCAATGGAGCATTCACTCTCTTCCTGGCTTTGCATACTTGTGACACAGTGAGTTAATATTACCTTTACATTTCTGTGTGAGAGGTCTTGGTTTCCAAACATACACATTAAAAAACACATAATACAGAGACTGACTGTGTAAACAGAAGAAAACCTCAAAGCAGCTCTCTCATGAAAAGAAACTATTCAACACACCTTTTCTGCAAACTGGATAAAATATGAATGTTACAGTCTGGAAATATTTCTGTACAAATGCTACTCTGTTTGCGTTGTAGAAAGCTTTGCATTGTTCACTTTGCTTTACAATCTAATACACCAATGTCTGTAAAGTAAATCTTAACAAAAGCTCTTTAACAGATCATTTTAAAATTATTAATATAATTAATGTCCATGTTTTTATCAAATATTTCTTACTATACAGGCATTCACAGAGCAAGAGAATTGCATATATGGCACAACATCAGTAAATCATCAATGATATGTAGGATCAAATTGAAAATTGCATCCTGAATTCAACATTCTTCGCCCCATAGGGGACTCTAGAAATTGTGTCCATAAAATTAATGACACTATCATGATATGAAGTTTTAACATATGAAGATACAACAGAAAATTATTTGGACTGTGTAAGATCTTACAATTACATTGTAGAATCATCTTTAGCAGCAGTAACTTAAAGTTTCTCAAATTGTTGTTGAGAAATTTTGTCCCACTCATCTTTTGCGAGCATTTCTTTATGCACAGCTCTCTTGAGATCTCATCACAGTACTTCAATCAGGTTCAGGTCTGGACGTTGACCGGCCCATTGCAACACCTTGAATTTTAAGCCATTCTGTTGTACATTTGCTGCTATTATCCTGTTGCTGATCAAAATACAGCCAAGCTTTAAGTGTTGGACAGATGACATCACATTTGACCGTTAATTACTTTGCTATACAGTGGAATTCGTGTTCAACTAAATGATTAAAAATCTCCACTCTTGGCTTTTCTGCCCAAAAGTACAGTGTTTCTGAAGTCTTGTGGGTTGTTCATTTGCAATTGTAAATTAAACTGTGCTGCTATGTTCTTTTTAGAGAGAAGAAGCAACCATCAGTGCTATCAATAACTTTTATTAATTATTATTTTATTAATTATTATTATGACCTATTGTTGTTGTTGTTGTTGTTGGAACTGTATTAAAACCGACATTATAATTTTTGGTAAGCAAGACTCTGTTAGTCTCATAAGAAATGACTTGGGCCCACTATCAGCTAATGTACACCCCCATATAAAAAATCTTGGTTTCATTTTCGATTCTACCCTCAAGCTGGACAAACAAATACATTCAGCTGTTTGTGGCATTTTTTTCCAGCTCTGGATCATTTCTAAACTCAAAAATATCCTGTCATCTAAAGATCTGGAAACAGTTATCCATGCCTTCATATCATCAGGTCTTGAGTACTGTAACTCTGTTTCTATTTAGGCATCTGTCACTCAAGCCTGTCCCGCCTGCAACTTGTTCAAAATGATGGGTACCAGAAAGAGAGAAAGTATTATGCCGATACTCGTATCTTTACATTGGCTGCCAGTTAAATATAGAATTGATTTCAAGGTTTTATTATTTGTTTTTAAAGCTCTCCATGGTCTGGCCCCCGGTTACATTTCATATCTCCTTATCCTGCACCTACCCAGTCAAACTCTGTGCTCCTCCAGTCAGATGCTTTTACTGGTTCCACGCTCCCAGTTAAAATCCAGAGGTGACGGTGCTTTCTCCATTGCCACCCCGAGACTCTGGAACAATCTTCTCTCTTTTATAAAATCCTCTTCCTCCTTGGAAATCTTCAAATCAAATTTGAAGATCTACCTATTTTCCAAGGCCTTCAGATCTCTTTTACACCACTTTTATTCTGTTTTAGCTAATCTGGTCTTTTATCTCATTGGTTGTTGTATGCATGTGCATACGTATACACACATTTTATGTTCACGTATGTGTGCTTGTGTGTGAATGTGTATACTTTTGTATATGTATGTGCATTTTGCATGTAATTATATATATTTTTACAAACATATATATGGATGTCTTACAGTGTTTTTATAATGTTTTTCATCTTTTTCATCCCTCTGTTCAGCACTTTGGCTTGACTTGACTTGACTTAATGTATTCTGCAAACTATCTCTTAAAAAGTGCTATACTAAAAGAAAGTTTTTTCTCTCTTTCTGTATCCTCAGGTGGATGCATATGGGTTCATGACTGATGACTATATGAAATACTCCAACTACTATGTTCAGAAGTACATTAAAACTAAAGTAATTTTCTATTCCAACCATGACTACAATTTGGAGAAGAATACATGGAAAGACCTTCACAACAGAAAAATAATAAAGCTGTATCAAAGAACGGAGCCAGAATCAGGGACTGACAAGCCAAAGTAACACTGAGTCCACCCGTAAGGATAAAACCTACACCACTGATGATATTCAAGAGCCATGTCAGGCAGCACGGTAATGCAGTGGTTGGCACTGCAAGAAGGTCCTGTGTTCACATCCACTGTATAACTGGAGCCTTTCTTTGTGGAGTTTGCATGTTCTCCCTGTGTCTGCGTGGGTTCTCTCCGGGTACTAAATCCAAAAACATGCAATTAGTAGGGTTAGATTAATTTGGTATTTTAAATGACCAATAGGTGTGGGTATAAATGGTTGACTGCTGTTCTGTGTGAGCTCTGTCGTAGGACTCTCTGTTAGCCCTGTGACAGACTGGCAACGTGTCCAGGGTGTACCCTACCTCTTGCCCTAACACAGCTGGGATAGGCGACCCTGACTTTGATAAGTGGAAGAGGATGGATAGATGGAAGACATTTATCACCAGTAGTACAACAGTAAACCCTGTTACTAGAATTAGTTTGGACAGTCAGGCCTTTAGAATTAAGTCTTCATTACTTGGGAATAATTCATATATTATTTATTTTTTTAGGGTTTTTTTTTCTCATGAATGGTTAGATTGTTTTCTTTGAATGGGACACCATATAACTTTGTTAAAAAAATCTGATTCTGATTCTGACAGATTAGCTTTGTGGTTCTTGATACAGCCCTTAGTCCCCTAGACAAACGCAACAGGTCCGGATGCTCTACGTGGACTTCAGCTCCACGTAACACCATCATTTGAAATAAACTGGTGGACAAACTTCATGCACTGACTGAGATATGTTACTGGGTACTTAAGTTTCTTACCGACTGCCCTCAACCTATCAGACTGGGCAAGTAAACATTCTCCATTGTCGAGTCAATACCCCCTTTTGTATGCTCTGTACACACAACTATCAATTTTTCCATTACATGAACCTCACTGTTAAGTTTGCAGATCATACAAGTCATTGGACACATAACTAACAAAGAGGATTCTTACAGGTTAAAAGTTCATACTTAACCTGTGAAAATGATAACATAGTCTTAAACACTTAAATACATGAACCAGGATATTGCCTTAATGTCAGTGCACTTACCACACCCACATTTAGGCAACACCCATCGCAAATTTAAATATCATGTAATGAAAATATATTTGTAACTTCTTAATCATATTTATCCCTTAACAACCTTTGATTATCCCCTTGGAAGAGAAGAGAAATTTCATCCTGATTGGAATGGTCTTTTCCAGATATCAGTGCCTCTATCCAAAACGAAAGAGTGGTCACTGAATGAGTTGATGCTTATTATAATATGATCCTAATGAAATGCTACTGCCTTCAGAGTCATCTGATCTCAACTCATCTAAACACCATTTGAATGGAGATTTGGAAAACATAATGAAAACACCAAATGAGGAAATATCTTTAGATTGACGCTCCATCCCTCGAGTGTATGAGCTTAACCATGGAATCACTTAAACCTAGTTTATGCTCACCATTTTCATTCTTATGAACTGTGCTATCACTCTTAGTGTGATTTCAGCTTGTTGTCCACCCACTGATTATTTTTTTTTTATCATGGCATGACTGTATGATTGTGTTGGTCTTTATCAACATTTCAATGATCTGTTAGTACAGGAGCTCACAGATTCCTCTCAGAGAGAGATGTTGCGACAATTTTCTTTGCTTTCAACTTCTTCTACTCTTTTACTCATGCTAATGTGTAGCGTTCTTCCTAAATATTCATTTTATTTATGGAACTGATTTCAAAATGACTAAGCACATTGAAGAAGAGATTTCAGCTAATGACATTATAGTGACTCAAGAAAAAATGAATTTCTGTTACAGGTTTCCTCTCTTTGAAAAGGAGCCTGTTTAAAACCAAGAAGAGGGTTAGACTGAGACAAAAAAAATCACCCCTGGCAACCCCAGTCATCTCATAAACTATTCAGGAATCTATTATAAGTCATTAAATATTAGACAGTCTGAACTGAAACAAAGTCACATTGATGCTGGTAATGTAGTTTTTATTGAAACAATTTTCTAAAAGATATGACATTCAATGTCTTTGTGTTTATAACTTTTGCCTTTTAGAAGTTCACAATTATTCCTGCTGTTCCCTCCTTTCTCTTAGTTGTAGCAGCAGTATAAGATTTGCAGTAAAAATGTTGATGCCTATAGCTCACATATGCTGGTCCAAATCAGTTGATGAGTTTGTAGCCTTATAGGTTTCTATTGTGGTTTCTTTTCTCTCTAAACAAATTTCTGCAAAGCCAAAATTCATGACTGCAAACCATGTGAGGATGTTCATTCTACCTACATATGTCTAGGATGGGAGCAACAACAAAAGAAAACAGGAAGAAAGTGCCATGTTCTGGCCTAGTGGATAAAATGGAGAATTTACATTCATTTGACAACTATTGCTAGCCTGCACTGACTATTTGTGTATTCTGCACATACGTCATTTTTTATTAGCCATTTCCTTTGTTCCTGGGTTTCAAAAATGCTGGTTTTGATTTTCACTCTCATGGCTCATGAAGTGACACCACTGACCAGCCAATCGGTGGCATGCAGTCTGATGACTTCACATTTTGGTACCTGGTCAGATCACTTGCAACCCCGGCCGAGCAGGTACTATTTTAGTAGCTTGTGCCAGGTGCTATGATGTAATGAAAAACCCTTAAAATTGTGGCAAGTCGGACTGAGTGGGTAATAATGAAAAAGGGGCTAATTCATTTCCATGAACTACCTGCATACCATTGCCACATGAGGCCTAGCATTGTTGTGGTCGAGCAGGAACCCCAGATCCACTGCATCAGTGTAGGGATCTGATAATGTGTCCAAGGAGTTCATCCCAGTCAGGGTATGACCCATCCCCAAACCACTCGTGGTGAATGATGTTACAGGCAGTATGTTGTTCTCTTAAGCTTCTCCAGACCCTATCACATCTGTCACAGCGTGAACCTCCCTTCATTTGTGAAAAGCAAAGGGCAGCAGTGGTGGATTCGGGTATTCTATGGCAAATGCCAGTTGGACTCCACAGTGCCGGAAGTGGGGATTGGGCCCACGAGAGGATGTCGGTCCCTCAAGCCACCCTCATAAAGCATGTTTCTGATTGTTTGGTCAAAGACAGTCACACCAGTGGCCTACTGGCATTCATTTTGTAGGGCTCTGAGTGTGCTTATACTGTTTCCGCTTACAGACTGGAGCAGATACAGGTCCTACTGATGGGTTAATAACTTTCTACGGCCCTGTCCAGCTCTCAAAGAGTCAATCGTCAGTGGCCTCCACCTGTAAAACCATTCCTGTTTTGAGTGTTGTGTGTTTTAGTTATTTGAGTATATTATTGAACTAAATTGTGTAAATAAAGTCTTTGAAAGTAATCCAACGTGTCCAGGATTGTTTGTATCTTTCACCTCTCAGTATTTCTTTTGTTCTTTTCTTCCCAGGGTGCAACATGAGCAACTGGCTGCAATCTTCCAGCTACAGAAAGAGAACAAGGAGACTTTTGGGGAGGTGTCAGAGGGAGACATAGAGGAGCAGCTCCAACTCTACTCCATCTGAGACCCCTGTTGTGTCATAGATGCTCACTATGACCGTTTATTTTTAAAAACGACTAAAAAACTTCTCCAGTACACCAAAGGAACTTTTTTGCAGTATTCAACGTGGCTGGACAGTGCTCTCCCAATTTTCTGATTTATTGTGTTTTACTGCTTTGTTTTTGTTGTTCTGACCACCTGTCATCCACATGAAGGGAAAACCAAACTAGACTGGATCAATTCTCACACTGAGCAGGTTAATATATTGTAATGACCTGGCTGGGGTTGTTAGCCAGGTGCATTCTGGGTATTGTGTTGTCTGAGTTTTCTATCGTCCTGCTAGTTCCTATGTGTTGATTCGCATGTTGTGTTAGTGTTATGTAATGTAAGCCACAGTGGAGTTGATGTGTATTCTGTGGAGCGGGTTGAATTGGCATGGTTGTCTGACACCGCGACTCTATGTGGTGGGAGCGAGATAGGGGTTCAGTGTCAGCCGCATTACAGTGGTTGTTAAAAAAAGAAAAAATGATAAATAAATGACTGGTGTGAACCAGTACTGCCTCCCGCTGGATCATTTGGAGATTATAAGCCTGCTGTTGAGACACTTGGGGTTGTGCGGTGTATGGGACACGAGCGCTCTCCGTTTGTGGCGGAAGATCAGCGATAGCTGCTAGCGGCCCGCTAGCCTTTTTAGCTAGTGAGCAGTTTAGCAAGTTCACCTCTACTAATCTGCGGTCGCCACAATATGAATGAATCCTAAAACAAATTAAAGAAATGCTTTTTATTTTAGTTTTAAAATATATTGCCGATATAAGTGATATAAACCCTGAGTTATGTTTGTTTCTGAAGTTGGTTGTGTAATAAAACACATTGCTGTTAATATCTGTGTGTGTGGCTTTGTGTGTCGGAATACATTTGATTGCTTATCTGTCTGCAAACTGTGGTGTAGCCCAGCCCATTCACATCAGTGAGAACGTGTCAGATTTAGAAGGAAGTGCATACATACATGTGTGTTTAATTGAACAACAAGCCTTCACTCGACAGCAATGGCATCCCAAATCTCCAGGATATTTTTATTGCTCCTTGTAATGACAGTTAGTTTGGTGGTTTTCATTCTATCCCAGGAATCTTTATCAAAATGGTAATTTTTTATTTATTCATAACAACAGACATTAAAAAAGGAATTATGTATTAATTTGCTAATTCTGAACTTTTCTTTTTCCTCCCTTATGTCCCGTTGCCATTGATGCTTTTCTGACTAATTTCAGATTCAGTTGGACAATTTTCTCTGGAAAACATGAACTCAGATTGGAAAACTTTTCGTTTCATATTAACCTCTGGGGACAGAAAGAAAAAACAGCTGTGCCACCGTCTGTGTCTACCACAGCTGTGGCTGAGACTCCAATACCTCTCCTCTACAGAGGAAATTTCACAAAGCTTCCTCAGTGGGATTTTGATGATGTCTATAACCAGGATGCCCCACCTAGACCAACAGTAAGCATGCTAAGACACAATATGACAGAGACAGTACAAATGTAGTAATTAAGCTGATGGCTGTGGGCTGGTAACACTGAAGTGTGCTCAGCCATGCAGTCAGTCTGTTGCCTCTGCTGTAACTGTCCTGTATTTTCACTTTCACTGGCTTTCTTAATGGTTTCATTCCTTTAATTAAATTATTCTTCAAATTTCTGTGAGTGTTGTGTTTGTTTTTTCCTCGGTGTATAAAGCTTTCACGAAATCATTTTAACCGATTTCATGATTTAATATTTCTGTGATTATCAGACATGTGCCCAATCACTGCGAAACTCTCAGGATGAGAACTTCAAGAAGGCTTTTCTTCCCAACATACGTTTGTTTCTGCACAAGGACAACATTAACATGAGCGAGTGGAATCGCCTTTCACATTTTAACAATCCTTTTGGGTTTATGGAGTTCAAATATGATGGTAGGTGTTTGTGAAACTGAATCCAGATTAAATATCAGTATAAGTGTGAGGCTGATCAGCAAAAAATAATAAAAAAATTTCTTCCAATTTCTCACTCCCAGTATCACGAAAAAAAGAGAAAGACACACAACCAAATTTTTTTAGTGGTGAAAATGTTTTATGGCACCTTTAAGCAGTGTTTTCTGCATCATACGCAGTTTTCCGTCGTAAAAATACACTAATCGAAGTACCACAGAGGCAAAAGTTGAAGTAGGTCAAAGCTCACAAATTAGTAATTAAATATTGAGTTAAAGAAAGTGAAAGTTTGAACTTGTAATGAGAGACATGACATTATTCATACAGCACTAAATTACTCACTTGTCACTTCATTAGGCACACCTCTTCAACTGCTCTTTAATGCAAATATCTAGTAATTCACTCACAGGTTACAACTCAATGCATTAAGACTTGTGCACATGTTAAAATAATCATTTTCTTCTGTAAATGAAATTTTGCCATCAATAAGTGAAAGATTGTGTTATTAACTTAAATGTGTGTGTGCGTGCGTGCGTGTGTATAATTTAGTAAGCCTCAGATCAACCCATCAAAATCAAAATTTTAAGAAAATTACCCAATACTTTGTGTTACAGATGGAAAAATAAATAAATTGCAAAATAAAAATAAAAAATACAAAAATGTAAAAAAGTATCTATAAGTGCATCTTTGAAGGCATCAGACATTGAAACTTGAAGTTGAAGCACTGGGAGACGATACTGTGCCGCTCCAGTCTGCTAAGAAAGGGAAACTGAGGCTATAAATCACACAGACTTAACAAAACTGGACAACATTGTAAAAACATTGCCAAATGGTGAAAAGTCCCATTTGCCTTCTCAAACTAACAGTTGTTCAGGATTTATCAGTTTCATCAGCTCAGTTAGACTCCTAATTGTAAATAAATGCAGATTCACCAGCTCAAGTATATGTACTCATGTGTTTCTATTCATTTGCAGATGTGATGGCTTCAGTGAAGCTGATTCCAAAGCCAAAAGAGCCACTGCTCCTCCCGAAACCAGGTGGTGATGGCTGTGTTCACTGTGCTGTGATGGGTACTGCAGGAATTCTGAATGGCTCAAAAGTGGGTGCAGAGATCGATGCTCATGATTACGTTTTTCGGTACGTAAGAGCTACAAAACTTACCTGTTGTTAATGATTGTTAATGTTCTCTGAACTGAAGGGTGTTTCAATGATCAAATATTCTTATCTCATTGCTGTTTGATGCAGAGCACAGCAATCACTTGTTTGATGTAATCTCTAGGGATATCTAACATTTAAAAATACCACATAAATAAATAATACACCTTTAGGATCAAGTTAAATAAAGTTGTTGAAAGTATCACACAGAGTGTGTTTTTCTACTTTGGATCAGCATAACATACACTCTCCAGGGACTTTGTTTCCTGTGTGGTTATAACTAATTAAACCTAAAAACACATCTGTCGAGATGTCAAGGCGTGTGTATGCTGGGATAATTGGTGGCAGGGTTGAGCTCATCCAGTTTTAACAGATCTATAGTGATCTGAAAAAACATTTAGGATTTCTTATTTGAAATTCACACTGGAAAAATATACAATATCTAAACCTGACTCAATCTGAAAAAGTAACTGCCCCCTCAAGTAACTCTTGACAGCAAGAATTGCAATCACATGTTTGTGGCAACAGGAATTTTGCCCCACTCTCCTTTGCAGAATTGTTTTAATTCAGTCACACTGGAGAGTTTTCACCCTTCAAGGTTGTTTAAGGTCATGTCAAAGCAGTCCAGATTCTGTCTAGGCAACTCAACAAACCTGTTTTTTTAGTTATTCATGGGTGGACTTGCTGCATAACCCAAGTGCTTGAGTTTCAGGGCACAAACTTTTGGCTGGTCATGCTCCTTTAAGAGTTTCTGGATGCCATTTTGATCATAATGAATTCCAGTCTAGTCCAGAAATAAAAAATGCATGTACTAGTCCTACATATTTGTTTAATACGAAGGAGATATTCTGGTGAAAACAAGTCCTCAATTCCTCACAGTGTTACTGGAAGCCAAGGTAATCCCATCCAGAGTAAGCATCTGGTTAGATACCATATTTCTAAGATTTTTATGGCTGAGTACAATAACCTCAGTTTCATCTGAAATTAGAAGCAGAAAATTAGAGGTCATCCAGATCTTTATATGTTTAAAATATTCCTGCAGTTTAACTAACCTTTGTCTGTTATCTGGCTTCATGGATAGATAAAATTTGGTATTATCTGTTAGGCAGTGAAAATGTATACTATGCACTCTCATAATACTCCCTAAGGGAAGCATGTATAATGTAAGACCAATTCTAGTCTCCTGGTTATAGCACAGAACGCTGTGGAACTATTATGTAGATATGATTCAAACCGCTGCAGCACAGTACCTTTAATATCTACAGCATGCTCTAATCTCTGTATTAAAATAGAGTGTCAAATGCTGCACTGCGGTCTAGCAGGTCAAGCACAGTCCACTGTCAGAGGCCATAAAGATAACATTAGTAACCTTCACTAAAGCTGTTTCTGTGTTGTGATGAGCTCTGAAACCTGACTGAAACTCTTCAAATAAGCCATTCCTCTGCAGATGATCTCTTAGCTGTTTGACAACAAAAAAATGGAGTTTAGGGATTGGCCAATAATTAGCTAAGACAGCTCGGTCAAGTGACTTTTTAAGTCATGGTTTAATTATTAATTACCACCAGCTTGAAGGCATGTGGTTCATAGTCCATTAATAGAGAGAGGTTGATCATATTTAAGATTGAAGCATTATTAATGGTAGGACTTCTTTGAGCAGTCTTGTAGGATGGGGTCAAAAAAAATGAATTTTTACACCCTTTTCCATTAGTACCTACTCACATCGATTTGCTACAGTTTCCAAAATTTTCCATTAGTACATAGTTCCTGGTACCAGGTACTTGTTTTGTACCTGTTTGCCTGGGGTTCCAAGTGATCCAAGCATGCACTAAGTCGTCAGACTGCATGCAATCGTTTGGCTGGTCAGTAGCATCCCTCGATGAGTCAAAAGAGCGCCTCGTTCATAAAAATTAAATCCGCTATTTTTGAAACCCGGCAACAAGGGATGTTCAGTTTTTATGCCATATGTCAGACGACATATGACACTCACACAAGTGTGATTAAAGTGGTGGGTGGGTCTTTTATATTTTATCTGAGCTGAGCACTAAAGCAGATAAAAAGTTAGAAAATCAGAAACTCTGAGTTTTTTCTGAGTTTTGAGTTTTCCACTCTGAAAAGCAATGTATACCTCAGGGCTGTTGCAATACTAAATTAACACTTGTATGTCCCCTATTCAATAACTTTGGCGATATCCAATCTGTGCAATGAATAATGACTCAATCACACACACACAGCATATGTGTGTATATATATGTGTGTGTATATATACACATATATATATATATATACACACACCATATGTGTGTATATATATATGTGTTATATATGTGTGTGTGTGTGTGTGTGTGTGTGTGTGTGTGTGTGTGTGTGTATATATATATATATATATATCTATACACACACACATATATATACACACACCATATGTGTGTATATATGTGTGTGTGTGTGTGTGTGTGTGTGTGTGTGTATATATATATATATATATATCTATATATATATATATACATATATATATATATATATGCATACTTCATGCACTGACTAACATACATTACTGGGCAAGAAAAACATCATCCATTGTAGAGTCAATATCCCCTTCTGTATGCTCGGTACACACAGCTGTCCATCTTTCCATAAGATGAACACCACTGTAAGGTTGCAGTTCATACAAGTCACTGGATGCATGACTGACAAAGAGGAAAAGAGGAAGAGGAAACACTTAAATACGTGAACCAGGATGAACCAGGATATTGCCTAAATGTCAGTGCACCGCACCCACATTTAGGCGACACCCAACTCGTAAATTTTAATATCATGTATTAAAAATATAAAAGTAATGTCGTAGTCATGTTTACCTTTAATTATCACCTTGGAAGAGAAGAGAAGAGAAGAGAAGAGAAGAGAAGAGAAGAGAAGAGAAGAGAAGAGAAGAGAAATTTCATGCTGATAGGAATGATCCTCTCCATATATTATGAAATGCTACTTGTGATTGTGATTGTCATTAAATTGACTAACCACAAGATACGGCTTCATTAATGCTTGCAAAACAGTGAATAAAAATAAAAATAAAAACAGTAATAAAGAAGGATTGGGATAAACTGATGAGACAGAGACAGACTGGACATGAGGGGAGACATGGATAAACAAATCAAGTACTATAAATAACAAACTCCAGGGCACTACAGATTAACATATTCAATAACTAGAATGTAAATCATCTTATACTTTCAAAGCAACAAATAACAAGTCTAGAACCACAATTTAAAATACTGAGCCAAGAGTTTAATAATGATGGAAGTTTGTTTCAGCCACTGAGAAAAGGGAAAAAAGTGCCATCTATGGCAAATGTATTACTATCTTAAATTTTTCAGCTAAGTAGGTACATTTTGATTCACTAACATAAAATGAATGTTATATTTAGGGGTCAGTGTTAATGTTAGTGTTGGTCTGAGACTTACTAACTCGAGATGCTGAGAAAATAACTCAAGCCTACTCAAGTTCATGTAGAGAGCGGGTTTCCAGTAGTGTAATTCCTTGGAATTGTTAAGAACTAAAATCAGCTCATTTTAGTTTGTGTGTCAGAACAGCAAAATAGTGGTGCAATCTGCAGCTGGACATTAGGTTTTTTTTATTGCACAATAAAGGAAATACTTGCACAAAGGCTGCTATATGACAGAAACTAAGGAAAAGCACGATAAGAAGAAAGGTATATCACACTGCCTTCAATTTGAATGCTGTTGCTTGAACTAGTGACTAATTTTTGAAGAGATCAACTGTCTGAATTGTGTTTGTTTGGCAGGATGAACGGTGCCGTTACCAAAGGTTTTGAGGAAGATGTAGGAAATAGAACATCGGTGTATGTTCACACAGCGCACTCCATCACCGCATCACCTTATTTTTGGGGGAAGTATGGATACAAATCTGCCCCTCATGATGAGGTAGTAAAACTTAGAAGACTACACTGTGATGTTGTTTATGTTGTCCACAAACTAAAGATTATTTTGCTCCATAATTTTTCTCTTGGCAGGGAATAAAATATGTGATGATTCCTGAGGGCATGAGAGATTTCCAATGGCTCGAGGGTCTCCTTAAAGGACAGCAGGTCTCTGGTGGTCAATACAACAAGAAATGGTGATTATCAACTGCATTTAAATGAGTAGTTATGTAATAGCTATATTTTTCTCCTGCTTTGACAAATCTCAACTTTTGTAATTAGTCTGTAGTGTCATTAGACAACTTTTTAAGAGCAGCCTTCTCAGCTCAGAGGTGAGAGTGGAGAAGAACTAGAAAAAAATTTCCAGCTGTGGTTTTGTCTAACTGTCTAAAATCCATAGCCTTCCTCATGGCTCCTACATGTCACTTCTGAGTGCACCCACAAGTGAGAACACACAGGTGCCTCGTTGTTAGCAGATGCAAACTACAAATACACTCTGAAAACACCTAAAACCATTTGATTTGCTATCCACTTTTCCTTTTACAATTTAATGGCCAATTGTATTGGCTTTAATTTAAAAACTATAAATTATCCCTCCTGTCTTTTGTGTTTTAACCTCACCAGGCCAAGGGACTACTATTCAGGGCAGTACAATGAGAGCCGATTCTACGTTCTACACCAGGACTTCCTCCGATATGTGAGGAACAGGTCAGACTCCTGTGACCATCCTGTTCAGACTATTTGTGGTTTAAAATCATTTAACACAGTGCATTACAAAACAGAATTAAATAGTCTTAATTTGTTTTTATGTCTGCCTATTTTCAGTGATATCAACTTTAATAGCAGGAAATTAACTAGGTATAATTCACAATTCTTCTCTCTTTTTTGCCATCTTTTTCAAGTATCCAATATCTGATGACAGCATAAAATTCTGTATTCGGTGTGCCACCCCAAAATTTTTAGTGGCTCCCATATGCCCCCCCAGCCTTTCATGAAGCTGTTTTAGCTAAATGGTCAATGTTCAGGTTTTAGATACATTATTTTAATCTGTTTTGGTTTGGTTTGTTTTCTTTTAAAGCTTTGTTTTTTCATCCACAGGTTCCTAAAGTCACCTAATCTGAATAATAAATTCTGGGCAATGGTCAGACCAACCAATGGAGCATTCACTCTCTTCCTGGCTTTGCATACTTGTGACACAGTGAGTTAATATTACCTTTACATTTCTGTGTGAGAGGTCTTGGTTTCCAAACATACACATTAAAAAACACATAATACAGAGACTGACTGTGTAAACAGAAGAAAACCTCAAAGCAGCTCTCTCATGAAAAGAAACTATTCAACACACCTTTTCTGCAAACTGGATAAAATATGAATGTTACAGTCTGGAAATATTTCTGTACAAATGCTACTCTGTTTGCGTTGTAGAAAGCTTTGCATTGTTCACTTTGCTTTACAGTCTAATACACCAATGTCTGTAAAGTAAATCTTAACAAAAGCTCTTTAACAGATCATTTTAAAATTATTAATATAATTAATGTCCATGTTTTTATCAAATATTTCTTACTATACAGGCATTCACAGAGCAAGAGAATTGCACATATGGCACAACATCAGTAAATCATCAATGATATGTAGGATCAAATTGAAAATTGCATCCTGAATTCAACATTCTTCGCCCCATAGGGGACTCTAGAAATTGTGTCCATAAAATTAATGACACTATCATGATATGAAGTTTTAACATATGAAGATACAACAGAAAATTATTTGGACTGTGTAAGATCTTACAATTACATTGTAGAATCATCTTTAGCAGCAGTAACTTAAAGTTTCTCAAATTGTTGTTGAGAAATTTTGTCCCACTCATCTTTTGCGAGCATTTCTTTATGCACAGCTCTCTTGAGATCTCATCACAGTACTTCAATCAGGTTCAGGTCTGGACGTTGACCGGCCCATTGCAACACCTTGAATTTTAAGCCATTCTGTTGTACATTTGCTGCTATTATCCTGTTGCTGATCAAAATACAGCCAAGCTTTAAGTGTTGGACAGATGACATCACATTTGACCGTTAATTACTTTGCTATACAGTGGAATTCGTGTTCAACTAAATGATTAAAAATCTCCACTCTTGGCTTTTCTGCCCAAAAGTACAGTGTTTCTGAAGTCTTGTGGGTTGTTCATTTGCAATTGTAAATTAAACTGTGCTGCTATGTTCTTTTTAGAGAGAAGAAGCAACCATCAGTGCTATCAATAACTTTTATTAATTATTATTTTATTAATTATTATTATGACCTATTGTTGTTGTTGTTGTTGTTGGAACTGTATTAAAACCGACATTATAATTTTTGGTAAGCAAGACTCTGTTAGTCTCATAAGAAATGACTTGGGCCCACTATCAGCTAATGTACACCCCCATATAAAAAATCTTGGTTTCATTTTCGATTCTACCCTCAAGCTGGACAAACAAATACATTCAGCTGTTTGTGGCATTTTTTTCCAGCTCTGGATCATTTCTAAACTCAAAAATATCCTGTCATCTAAAGATCTGGAAACAGTTATCCATGCCTTCATATCATCAGGTCTTGAGTACTGTAACTCTGTTTCTATTTAGGCATCTGTCACTCAAGCCTGTCCCGCCTGCAACTTGTTCAAAATGACGGGTACCAGAAAGAGAGAAAGTATTATGCCGATACTCGTATCTTTACATTGGCTGCCAGTTAAATATAGAATTGATTTCAAGGTTTTATTATTTGTTTTTAAAGCTCTCCATGGTCTGGCCCCCGGTTACATTTCATATCTCCTTATCCTGCACCTACCCAGTCAAACTCTGTGCTCCTCCAGTCAGATGCTTTTACTGGTTCCACGCTCCCAGTTAAAATCCAGAGGTGACGGTGCTTTCTCCATTGCCACCCCGAGACTCTGGAACAATCTTCTCTCTTTTATAAAATCCTCTTCCTCCTTGGAAATCTTCAAATCAAATTTGAAGATCTACCTATTTTCCAAGGCCTTCAGATCTCTTTTACACCACTTTTATTCTGTTTTAGCTAATCTGGTCTTTTATCTCATTGGTTGTTGTATGCATGTGCATACGTATACACACATTTTATGTTCACGTATGTGTGCTTGTGTGTGAATGTGTATACTTTTGTATATGTATGTGCATTTTGCATGTAATTATATATATTTTTACAAACATATATATGGATGTCTTACAGTGTTTTTATAATGTTTTTCATCTTTTTCATCCCTCTGTTCAGCACTTTGGCTTGACTTGACTTGACTTAATGTATTCTGCAAACTATCTCTTAAAAAGTGCTATACTAAAAGAAAGTTTTTTCTCTCTTTCTGTATCCTCAGGTGGATGCATATGGGTTCATGACTGATGACTATATGAAATACTCCAACTACTATGTTCAGAAGTACATTAAAACTAAAGTAATTTTCTATTCCAACCATGACTACAATTTGGAGAAGAATACATGGAAAGACCTTCACAACAGAAAAATAATAAAGCTGTATCAAAGAACGGAGCCAGAATCAGGGACTGACAAGCCAAAGTAACACTGAGTCCACCCGTAAGGATAAAACCTACACCACTGATGATATTCAAGAGCCATGTCAGGCAGCACGGTAATGCAGTGGTTGGCACTGCAAGAAGGTCCTGTGTTCACATCCACTGTATAACTGGAGCCTTTCTTTGTGGAGTTTGCATGTTCTCCCTGTGTCTGCGTGGGTTCTCTCCGGGTACTAAATCCAAAAACATGCAATTAGTAGGGTTAGATTAATTTGGTATTTTAAATGACCAATAGGTGTGGGTATAAATGGTTGACTGCTGTTCTGTGTGAGCTCTGTCGTAGGACTCTCTGTTAGCCCTGTGACAGACTGGCAACGTGTCCAGGGTGTACCCTACCTCTTGCCCTAACACAGCTGGGATAGGCGACCCTGACTTTGATAAGTGGAAGAGGATGGATAGATGGAAGACATTTATCACCAGTAGTACAACAGTAAACCCTGTTACTAGAATTAGTTTGGACAGTCAGGCCTTTAGAATTAAGTCTTCATTACTTGGGAATAATTCATATATTATTTATTTTTTTAGGGTTTTTTTTTCTCATGAATGGTTAGATTGTTTTCTTTGAATGGGACACCATATAACTTTGTTAAAAAAATCTGATTCTGATTCTGACAGATTAGCTTTGTGGTTCTTGATACAGCCCTTAGTCCCCTAGACAAACGCAACAGGTCCGGATGCTCTACGTGGACTTCAGCTCCACGTAACACCATCATTTGAAATAAACTGGTGGACAAACTTCATGCACTGACTGAGATATGTTACTGGGTACTTAAGTTTCTTACCGACTGCCCTCAACCTATCAGACTGGGCAAGTAAACATTCTCCATTGTCGAGTCAATACCCCCTTTTGTATGCTCTGTACACACAACTATCAATTTTTCCATTACATGAACCTCACTGTTAAGTTTGCAGATCATACAAGTCATTGGACACATAACTAACAAAGAGGATTCTTACAGGTTAAAAGTTCATACTTAACCTGTGAAAATGATAACATAGTCTTAAACACTTAAATACATGAACCAGGATATTGCCTTAATGTCAGTGCACTTACCACACCCACATTTAGGCAACACCCATCGCAAATTTAAATATCATGTAATGAAAATATATTTGTAACTTCTTAATCATATTTATCCCTTAACAACCTTTGATTATCCCCTTGGAAGAGAAGAGAAATTTCATCCTGATTGGAATGGTCTTTTCCAGATATCAGTGCCTCTATCCAAAACGAAAGAGTGGTCACTGAATGAGTTGATGCTTATTATAATATGATCCTAATGAAATGCTACTGCCTTCAGAGTCATCTGATCTCAACTCATCTAAACACCATTTGAATGGAGATTTGGAAAACATAATGAAAACACCAAATGAGGAAATATCTTTAGATTGACGCTCCATCCCTCGAGTGTATGAGCTTAACCATGGAATCACTTAAACCTAGTTTATGCTCACCATTTTCATTCTTATGAACTGTGCTATCACTCTTAGTGTGATTTCAGCTTGTTGTCCACCCACTGATTATTTTTTTTTTATCATGGCATGACTGTATGATTGTGTTGGTCTTTATCAACATTTCAATGATCTGTTAGTACAGGAGCTCACAGATTCCTCTCAGAGAGAGATGTTGCGACAATTTTCTTTGCTTTCAACTTCTTCTACTCTTTTACTCATGCTAATGTGTAGCGTTCTTCCTAAATATTCATTTTATTTATGGAACTGATTTCAAAATGACTAAGCACATTGAAGAAGAGATTTCAGCTAATGACATTATAGTGACTCAAGAAAAAATGAATTTCTGTTACAGGTTTCCTCTCTTTGAAAAGGAGCCTGTTTAAAACCAAGAAGAGGGTTAGACTGAGACAAAAAAAATCACCCCTGGCATTTTTGCTCCAGGCGACCCGCCATGATCTTGCTATATATCTCATACATACACGTTATGTATATATTTAATATTGTTTGATTATAGATATTGAAACAAGTTTTAATCAAATTGGTACAGTTGATGTTATTTCTTAGTTGCAGTGAATCATATGACAATAATTAAAAGCTACACTTTTACAGCTATGTTGTGTGGTGTGGTTTCAGCAGGCATTACACACACACACAAAGGTAGGAACAGAGGATCACCGAAGATAACTCCGTTTTTATTATTTTTTCTTCTCCCCAAATACCACCACAACAACATACTCACTAGCGCCCTCTAGCGCTTCTGGTAAATGCATCTACAGAACAAATGCAATAGTATGCGGACAACATCTTCCCCCTTTGAACAAGGATTTTTTATGTGAACCTGACTTCATCATTCTGATGTATGTCACCTAATACATGTTTTAACATATTTTACATAACTCAGTAAAATTCACTTTCCCATGACAAAGTCCTGGGTCCAGCAAGGTGGATTCCTCATCCTGGTGGGCCTAAGCCTATTATCAGACTCAGAGTTAGATGCTCGATCACATGCTAGATGCTAGATCTCTTGTTTATGACAGTCCATTGTTGTGTGAGAATCAGTACCTGTGTTCAGCTCTGACAGAGCCGATAAATGTGAGGCGTTCCAGGTCCTTCCATCGTCCAGCAAATAAGTGTTTGGTCCTTTCCTTGTCATGACAGTCCTTGGTTTAGAAAACTTCAACTCGCGTTTCTTTATCTTCCATGGCTTCCTAACCCGTACCTTGTCACCAGGCTGAAAGTTGGACGGTTTGGCGTGTCTGCAAGCATCAGTGTATTCTTTCATTTTCAGTTGCTTATTCTTAACTCTTTCATGGTTATGGTATGCCTCTCTGTCTGGGGAACAGGCATATCCTGTAACTTGTAACCTGTAACTTTGTTCTCATTTGTCCTCCATGGAGCAGTTCTGAAGGGCAAACTCCAGTTGTTGAATGAGGGGTTGCTCTGTAGTCCATCAGTTCTCAGGAACAATTTCCAGGGTTGTCCTTGAATCGATGCAGTCTGTAGGCAGTCTTTAATGCATCTATTGAATCTCTCAACTTCCACATTAGCTCTTGGGTAATACACTGAGGATCTCAGATGTTGGATCCCCCTGCTTTTGAGAAAGTCAGCAAACTTAGCAGAGAGAAATTGAGAGCCATTGTCACTTATCAATGTCTTTGGATTCCCTTCACGAGAGAAAACTACAGAAAGGAACTTCAGGCCACTTACTAAAGTAGTCTACCAATGTGATGGCAAATCTACAGTCAGAAGGGGCTATTTCAAAAGGGCTTATGATATTCACAGACACCTTTTCCCAAGCAGCAGCTGATAGAGGAATGGGTTAAAGTGGAGCATCATGGGTGACAGTGGACTTGTCATTCTGTCTGCATGTTGCACAGTTCTTTATCATTGTCTCTATCTGACAATCCATTTTGGGCCACCAGTACAATTCCCTCAGGCATTGTTTGGTACGTACAATGCCTTGATGAGTTTCATGAGCTATATCATTGAGTTTTTTCTGCAACGACTCAGGCACTAGCAATCGATGTGTACCTCTGACGATGCACTCATTCATGAGCGCAAGTTCATGGTGGATTGGGAAGTACGGCTGTAAGTCAGGTTCCAGTGACATCTTCCTTGCAGGCCAGCCTTTCTGTATCTGTACACGAAGCTTTGTAAACACTGGACAGGCTTTGCACTCTGACCGGAAGTTATCCTCAGACACAGCACTCAGATCAGTGAGGATGACTCCACATCCTCTGCAAATGCCATGTCTGTCTCGGGAAGTGGGAGCCTAGATAGACGTCAGCAACATGGTTCAATGACCCAGTTCTATATTCCACTTCATAGTCAAACTCCAACAGGCGAGCTGACCATCTGGCTATGCGTAGACCAGCTCTGTTATTGCCCTTAGTAGTCAGCAGTGTTCTAAGCGCTTGGTGATCTGTTCGTAGGAGGAATTTTCTGCCCCAGAGCCATGTGCGCCATTTTTTTAGCAGCCCAGACGCAAGCTACGGCTTCCTTCCTTGAGTATTTCTTCTCTGCATTAGACAGGCTGCGAGATGCAAATGTAACAGTCTGTTCTGCATCATTACTGTCAAGTTGGGTCAAAACAGCACCTACGCTGTAGTCTGAGGCATCTGTCGAGACTATGGTTGGCTTACTGGGGTCGAACATCACCAGAGCAGGGCTGTACACAATTAACCACTTGACTTGATCAAACGCTGCTTGAGCTGCTTTGTTCTAGTGGAATGGACAGTCTTTACGCAGAAGAGCTCTCATAGGTTCAACAACAGTCGCGTAATTTGGCACAAAATTGCTGTACGATGCACTCAAGCCAAGAAATGAGCACAGGGTTGCAGGATCAGTAGGGGGGACCATGCAGGATAGCAGACATGAGAATCATCTGGCAACAGCCCTGGACCGATCTTTTGACCCAGAAAGCTCAGAGTAGTTTGACGGAGTTGACATTTGTCAACTTTCAGTTTCAGTCCTACGTTGTTGATTCTGTGTAACACAGCACGCAGGTTGGCCTCATGTTCTGCTTCTGAAGTTCCATATATGATGAGTCATCAACATAGCATTGAACCCCTTTTTGGCCATGTAGGATTTGTGTCATCATATTTTGGAACACTGCAGGCACCGAACTCAACCCGTAGGGGACTCTGCAGTACTGGTACAGTCCTTCATGTGTAATGAAAGCAGTGAGCCCTCTACTCTCTTCATGTAGTTTCAGCTGATGGTAGGCGGATATAGGATCTAGGGTGGAGAACATGACAGCCCCACGCAGCTCAGACAGCATGTCCTCAATCAACGCACATGCATATGCCACCAGTCTTCCTTCTAGTGACTACAATCAGGGAGACCCATTCAGATGCATCAATTTTCTCTATGATTCCATGTTCCTCAAGGTTCTTGAGTTCTGCAGAAACAGCATCGCAGACTGACAGGGGTAAGCGTCGAAGTTTCTGCTGTATTGGCTTCACTTCAGGTCGCACCTTCACTTTATGTATAAAGTCTTTGCACATCCGAATGCAACTGGAGACTAGGGATGGGTACCGGTATCTGGTGCCATAATGGCACCGGTTCTGACATAAACGGTAGTAACCAGACCGAAAAGCAGCACACATTTATGTGCTTTATTTCGGTGCTTTTTTTCCTGAGATGTCATAAACTTGGATTCTAGCCAATCATTTTACCTTTCCGAGGATAGTAGGCGGGCCCAGGTATGTACGTTCTTTTAGAGCAGAGCTACAGATTAAAAATGCCCAAGACGAAGCGATCAAAGTCTGGCTGTATTTCACAGCAAAAGATGCAAACTCAGCAGCCTGCAACAAGTGCTTTAAGGTGATACTGTGCAAAGGAGGTAACTCCTCGAATCTGATGAAACACCTGGTGACGTATAGCATTTTGTTAAAAGCCGAGAAATGCGCTGTATTTGATAGCTTGCTGCAAGACCTCACACCGTGCACATCTACTGCGGGTGGGTTGCCTGTTATTGGACCCGGAGTTAGCAACATCCCCCAAAAACCCGAGAAATGATGACGGATGATGATGGCAGCAGCAGCCGTTCTTCTCTGCGTGAGTAGCTTCATGTTGTTCGTGTGTAATTTACGTTGAGTAGGCTAACCACGTTATTAAATTAATGCATGTAAGGTGAACTAGCAAACACCGTCGTAGTTACATGCAGCTGTCTTCTTGTTTGATGGCAGATACTCCCTTCACCCTGGCCAAAAAGGCTAAAATGACCAAAGAAAAAGTGGAAAACAGTTAAACATGAGAGGTTTTTGGACAAAGTTTGTGTTTTCCCATTGTTTAAGCACTGCTTCCAGCCAAGAGTGATACCATAAATCCCCTATAGCTGCAGAAAAGGTTAACATTGTTATCTTTTTACAAATAAACAGCTGAACATGAGAGGTTTTTGGACCAATTTTGTGTTCTCCATTCTTTAAGCACCGGTTCGAGCACCGGTTCGAGCACCGTTTAAGCACCGGCACCGTTTCAAAAGTACCGGTTTGGTACTGGCATCGGATAAAACCTAAACGATACCCATCCCCACTGGAGACTCACATTCCTGTTTGCAGTGAGTGGGCAGAGCTGAGGTTTCCTGAAGTGTAGCACAGACCTTGGGACTCTCAAGGACTAATTGTCCCCCTTTTATGTGTAGCTGGAGGGCAGTCACCAAGTCCATGCCCAGTATGGGTGTCCCTGTTCTCACAATGTAGAGATCTGTGGAGGCACTCTTGCCATTGTAACTAATGTTAGCTCTAAGATATCCTAATACATTCAGTTTCTCTTTTGAATATGTAACAAGCTGAACAGCAGAATTACTTAACTTAACTGAGCCAAAATTTGTGCTGTAAACATGTTCAGGCAGTATAGAAACACCAGACCCTGTGTCTACTAGCAGCTTAACAGCACATGCCTGTGCAGTATTTGGTACAGTGACAGTAACAGTGCACATCAGTTTAGCTGGATCACTACTGACACAATTGTCAACAGTTAAAACACACATTTCAGACACAGTCACTTTATTAACAGGCCTATGGGAAGATTTACACACTCTCGAAAAATGTCTGATTTCCCCACATGTATTACATTTGCAGTCTTTTGTGGGGCAGGATTTATCATTGGCTTTGTGGTCAGCTGAACCACAATGGTAGCACGTCGGAGCTATATACGTTTTCTTTAGCTGCTTTGTGTTTTGGCTTGCGCATCTTCTTTTGTACTTGAACAGCGGCAACAGGCTTTGTTTCACCAACAGCAATGGCCTTTGCATCATGCAGCCTTTGTACGCCTAGCAATTTCCAAAGCTCTATCAAGCATCAAATCCTCCTCCATTAGCAGTCTTTCACGTATACGAGCATTATTTGTCTTCTCTACAAGTTGATCCTGCAGCATTTCATTCTCCATAGCTCCAAACTTACATTGTTTCACGAGCTCACGCAGTGCTGCAATGTAGTTTTCTGTAGACTCACCGAGAGCTTAGGCTCATTGCCTGAAACGGTATCTCTCGGCGACTACATTGACTTTAGGATGAAACTACGTTTCCAAAGGTTTACGGATCCCTCGCAATCATCCGTAGATTCGTTGTCCCTCCGTTCCCAAGCAGTGAATGAGCAGGGCCCTCTTCCTCTCCGTAGCAAAGTCATTACCCCCGATCGCAAGCAAGTAATTATCAAACAACTTTTTCCACACAGCAAATGGAATTTTCAGTTCACCCGGACAATCCAGGAACACAGCCGGGGGTTGCAAAGAGAGCAGAGCCATAACTTCATCACCACTACTTTGTCGCCACTTGTGTGGTGTGGTTTCCGCAGGCATTACACACACACGCAGGCAGGAACAGAGGATCACCGGAGATAACTCCTTTTTTATTATTTTTTCTTCTCCCCAAATACCACAACAACAACATACTCACTAGTTCCCTCTAGCGCTTCTGGTAAATGCTTCAACAGAACAAATGCAATAGTATGTGGACACAACAAGCTATTAGCAAAGCCTCATGGCCAAATTAGACATTTATTTTACCTGAATCTTTGAATGTCTTCCTTGTTAATCTATTTTCTTACCACTTTAATTCCATCTTCCTCCACCTCAAGGGTGTAGATTTGGTTTTGGCATTGGTGGAGACGGATGATTCAACCACTGAACCCTGCCCTGTTTCTTTTTTTTTTCCTTTTTGTCTTTGCTTCTTGATAAAAAAAAAAGGAGAAATATACTTGCCTACATATGCTGTTCTACATGCTTTTAAACCATTTAAAATTACAATTCATTCATAGTTTTATATGTGAGTTATATATTGTTAAATTACTATTAAACAAATGTCTAAGTATTTTAGGCTTTAGTTTACTTCAGCCATATTCCAAATAAATCAGGTATCATACAAAATAATAATAGTTTCAAATACAGTCATGACAATAAAAGAATATGACTTTAAGGACTTAACAACATTACTTCAGTTATACTACACCAACATTTCTGATACATTAGCACTAAGGGAACACTGAATGACCTGGTGGTTTTTGTCCATAAAACTACTCATCTAAGATTACCACAAAGTAAAAGATCTCTCAGCAAAATTATACAACATTTTAGCCACACTATTGCCCCTATCAAATCAGTGAGCTGGGATTTTTTATTCTAAACATGAACTACTGTTACAGCAACAGACATGGACTACTGGTACCCCACACAACAACTCAATGTCCACTATGTGAAGGAGCCAAACACGTGCCTTCTCCTCTCGTTAATCTATAGCACCAAATCATCAGTCAGTCACCTGTGACCTTGCCTCTTCACCTCTGTCCGAGCTACAACATGGCAGAGCTGCCTCTGTCACCTGATAAATAACAGTGAGACATTCCAAATACATGCAGTCACACATGTGCTTCAAATACAGTAATGAACCACCAAGTCAACATCCAATTTCACCTGTGATCTTGTATCACCTCTGAGCTTTGTGTTGGTTCTTCTGTCGCCTGACAAATAGGACATACATGACAATAAGAACAAAATGGGGAGCTGCTTCAGTGTTTCTGTCAATTTGTGCAGATCTTGACTCATCAGTAATGTTTGTAGGGTGAGTGCATTAGTAAAACAATTTGTGCAAACTGCACTACAAGGTGGAATATTTGCAAAATCATGACTAACTCATGATATTTTGTCTCAAAAATTAACCCTATGAATATGTCAGTACCATTAGGATGAAATTATTGTGTCACCAAATTTTGAACGTTAGACATATAATTTTAACAGCCTCTGTAAACTAATATCCTGGCTTGCTCGAGGCTGCTGTTTTCTCTTACAGTTTGAATCAAAATTAGAAATGCTACTCTGGGAGACTAGGATAATTAATAGTGCTGCTTGTTGTGCAGTTAGTTTCCAAAACACGTTATTCATGGTTACATACAATTTTAGACTGATGTGGGCCAAAGCCTAGCATAGCCTGTAACGTTATTATGACGGACACATTTTATGAGTTAACTTGGCTTTAAGTTACTTACAGGTTTCTTTGAAAAATACTTTCTTATATCCAGGTTCTTCCTTTTTGCTGCCATCCTCCTCTCCTCCTTGCAGTTCCGCGCAGGAGGAGAGGAGCATGCTGCTGCTAAAACTAAACAGAGCTCCCTGAAAGGCACAGCCAATCACATTGGCCATATTTGTCACATGAGGTAGGACTCCAGGAGAGAACGTAATTTAACTCTTTCTGCACCGCTAGGTGAATGAGACGTTGACAGATCGTTTTTTTTCTTTCTATCGGGTTTGTTTTTCTTTACTCGAAGAATAAATTATTGGTGGGGACAATTCAATAATCGCTGGATGTTGGTGGGGACATGTCCCTTCCTTCCATGCCAAATCTACGCCCTTGCTCCACCTCATTCACCTCACAGTTCCACAGCTAGTGGTGACAGAAGCAGCCTCCTGTGACTGTGAGAACTGTAGCCCTCTACCTTTAAACTCACTTTTTTTTAAAATTGCTATAAAAAAAGGTTTCAAAACAGATGGGTGAGGTTTTCGTTGGGCAGAGCATGTGCAGCCTAACTCGAACAGAGGACTGGGGGCTGTTTTTCTCCAGCAGGTAAGGGAGGTACTTTCAGTGGCTCCCCGGTCTCAGTCAGGTGGTGAGGGTGTGTGGCGGAGGTGTGGTCCCTGGCTCAGCTGCAGGGGAGGAGTGTTGAAGTGAGCTTTAGGGGCAGTGCCAGGGCAGTTGGCGGTACAGGTGGAGATGATTGTTCTAATGATGATTTCTTCCTTTTTCTTGTGAGGTAGGAGACCAGAGGAGAGAGAAGTGTTTGCAGCCAGCTGGAAAGCTCGCTGACGTGTGTGCTGAAGGTGAAATACGTGTGCTTGTGAAATCAATTAAAAAAACTCCATACGCAAATACATGTGTTGGAACACAGTTCTTTCCCCACAGATTCATTGATGCTTCCATATAAGTGGAGAAAATACAAAAGCAAAACCAGTAACCAGGAAAGATTGCTATAAACTGACTAACCACAAGACAGAGACAGACTGGAAGTGAAGGGGAACAAGCATGAAAAGAATCAGGGACTATAAATAAAAAAAACTCCAGGATACTACAAAATAACATTTTCAGGAACTAGAGCATAAATTATCTTTTACGTTCAAAGCAACAAATAAGTCTAGAACCACAACTCAAAATACTGATCCAAGTGTTTAACAATGATGAAAACTTGTTTCTGCGACTGAGAAAAGGAAAAAAAATTATATGTACGCGAGTAGATAAGTGAGTATGTTTTATAATCTTAAAATATAATCTTAAAATATAAAATTTAAACTTAAAATTTTCAGTTAACATGTAATTAAGGCTATATTTAGGGGTTCGTGTTTGCATTTCAGGTCACACAAAAGTAGTGTAACATTTCACTTTTGCCTGGAAGTAAATAAGTAATGTACTGAAGTGGGATGCAGGAGCTTTGTTGCCAGTACAACAGCAAAACTGCTTAGAGAGATTGGGATCAGAGGACAGGCACAACGGCAGGCTATAAGAGAACTAGCTAACACTGCTGAGAGGACCAGTCACTGGCTATGGCTAAAAAGGGCTGACATCACTTGGGCAGCTAAGGCAGTCAGCTAACCGCAATACACATGCCAAGGATTGATCGACCCGTGGTGGGCCTGCCTCAACAGGGGGTGTCAAAAGGGTAAAACATAACATTAGAAGTTTAGCTGGTTGACTGATACAGCTGTCTCACGGCCTCCTGGGGACTGTGCAGTTAACCTCATGGTAATGAAACTAAAAGGAGGAATGAAAAAATAGGAAAGAAAATGTTCCACTCTTCTCCCCTCTGCTCTTCTTCCCTTTTCTGGGAGGCAGTGGGGAGGTAGAGCGTACAGCCCGATCCAGCATGGAGGTGTGGGAAGCCAGATCGGGTGCCCCCCTTCCGGCTCTCGTTTTTGCTCTCCCATATCTTATCTTACTTACTTGTCTTACTTCCCTCTATCACCTTTTCTGTCCCTTTGAAGAAATGAGGCTCCATAAATGTTAAAGTTTTAAATCTTAAAATTTTAAGTTAAGTAGGTAAATTTTGATATACTAACATGTAACTAAGGCTATTCACTGCAAGTATTTCTCACTTGCAGTGAATAAATAGAATAAACTGTAGAAAACTAAACAGCAGAAAGAAGAAGAGAAAGAACAATATTAACATAAACCACACTCCGGGGCCTGATCAACCCTGGCAAGGCCTCCTTGGATGAGGGTGTCTAGTGATAATGGCCGAAACACGTGATGAATCCAAGGTCCACTACTGACGATGTGTCCCAAATTTTAATATGATAATTTAGATCAGATCTCTAATCCCTAAACCTAACCAAGGAAAAATGGCAGATTAGCTTGGGTAAAAGAACGAAAGTTGAGGCACACAACGATGTGTGCCGCTGGTAAAGTTTCTAGGCTGCTTTTCCTCATAACAGCCATCCCCCAAGATTTTCTCCATTTAAAGCAATGCATGGTCAGGGATTGTAACATCTAGTCCTTTTACTGAATCGAATGAGAAAAAAAAAGTTCTCTATGTAATATGTGTAATTATTACTTTTTGAATAATTAATTTTGAACATTACAATTAAACCAACGTTAACTGAACCAAAGATCAACTTTGGTAGGGAATCAAATCACAAGTGACATTGATTATAGAATCCAAATCACTAAATATTTAAAAAAAACTTGGAATTTTTGCTGGGTTTTTTTTCATAAAACCATCTCTTACACCTTATGGGAATGCATTTAAGGAATATGACAGAAAATAAGGAAAGGTGAAAGATGAAAGGTATATCACACTGCCTTCAATTTGAATGGTTTTGCTTAAACTAGTGACTGATTTTGAAGAGATCAACTGCTGTCACGTTTGCACAGCTGTTTTATACATAAGCTGTGGGGTGTGGGCGGGCTAGCCAGAGTGTCTTAAAGAAGTATCCACACGCCATGACCGGGGTCATACCCCGTACATATGGAATATGTAACGAAGTGGAGCATAGCTGGACTGGCCATCGGGCATACCGGGGATTTGCCCGGTGGGCCGATGGTGATTTTTCGTTTTTATGGGCATATAAACAATGAAAGGTGGTAAATTGGCCAATTGGTCATGATCGACTCTGGGCTGGACCAATTACAGCCGATGAGGTCGAACTTTAAAGTTCCGTATTTAGGTGTAAAGGAACGCGATTTGTCCCGAACTTCAGCAAAAATGTAAAAAAAGAAGACACAAAGCTGGAGTTATTCTGCGTTTTTACGCTGCATAACTGCCTCTTCTTCTCTCATTATCTCCCCCTCCATTTCCTGTTGCTACTTAATCATGAAACTGATCAATGATCAGCTGATCGGATTTGCTGTCCCGTCTCGTTTGTTTATCCCCCACTTTGCGCCAGAAAGACGAAACCAGCGGATGTCGCGCTAAACAACAGCAGCACGTTTAAGCTTGATAAGCTGTTGTTATAATTTATTTAATATTACTTTCTAGTATCAGCTGATGTTTGCTGGAGCCACAGCCGTAAATGTGCTGGTCAACACACAGTTTCCCTCTCACCAGATATCCAAACCGATATCTGGTGAGAGGGAAACATCCAGATGAAACCAGGAGATGTCCTTACTGAATCATCAGAGTTGAACAGGTGATGGAGAAACAGGTTTACCTTTTAGTTGACATGAATGAGTGGAAGGGAAGTTATGAACTGTTTCTGAGAGACAAATAACACCAGGATCCTTTTCTACGTAGCTGACAGCTACGTGTGCAGGGGCGGGTCTAGCAAAGTTTTGCCAGGGGGGCAGGTAGGGTATTAACAGGGAAAGGGGGGCACAAAGAAATACTTTTCTTTCTTATTCTTATTTAAAATGTCTAGCTTTTAATAAATAATTATCTGAATCTTACAACCAAAGTTTTCATCTGATGTAAAATGTATAGAAATCCATTATTGTATTAAGTCTTGTACAGGGGTCGGCAACCCGTGGCTCCGGAGCCGCATGCGGCTCTTTTGTCCTTATACTGCGGCTCCGGGTGGTTTGGGAAAATAAATTAGAAGTATTTAGCTGAAGTGTATTTTATTTATGTTAGTGCTTTTTTAACTTGTAGTTCTAAATTGGAAGATTATTGTGATTTTGAAATATAAAAATACAATTATATTTTATTATTTCATCGCTCACAATAAGCGTCACACTCGCGGAAGCCGGTATACCCGCTGAAACGCCGTGCATTTATCGAGACTTTCAACCCCAGGTAGGCCAATTATGGATCTTCGAATTCACATTATGTCGGCAGCTGTTCTCAACCGTGAACTATGTTAAAAACAAACACCGCTCACGCCTCACAGATGACAGCTTACAGTCCTGCGTAAAGATGAAAGCCCCGATTAGCAGATGCTGTGCGCAGAGGTTCGGGACCAGAAGTCTCATTGTAAACATATCACGGCAGACCCGACGATGTTTACATGGACATGCTTTTCAGCATCTCTTTATTGACCACTTTTCACACACGGTTGCTGTACGCATACAGCCGGCTGTAGCTTTTCAGCTCACAGCCCGACATACACCACCAACAACACAACAGCACAGATAGCGCAGATGTAAAGGCAGCGAGGCGTGATTGCGGGTGTCGCTCAGGTGCGTCCGATTCCCATGCAGCAGCACTGCAGACCACGCCCCGCCACACACATTAACCAGGTAAAATACATATTTAGGCAGAATTTTGCAAATATCTATTTTTTTTAGCGGCATAGTGCTTTTTTTTCAATTACTTTTTAATTGGAAAAAAAACTGTTGTGAGGGTGGCGGCTGACAACAGTTTTTGTTTGCTACATGGATCATTTTAGTTCAGCTGGGTGTCTTTCCTTTTGTTATATTTCTTTAAGAGTTCAAAATGCGTTAATTGCATAAATAAAATGTAATTTTCTCTGTAGCACTTCATGGATTTCATAAGCAACACACCTTAGTTTCTCTGTGGATTCTTTTAAAAAGCAGTTAAAAACTTTTCTGTTCAAACAAGCCTTTTGTTGATCTACGTATTTTATATTCTTTACATTATTTACATTTGATCTTTTACATTGTGTATAATGTCTATTGATTGTATTGTTTATTTGAATCTTTGTGTACAGTGCTTTGTGACTGCCTGTCTGTGAAAAGTGCTTAATAAATAAACTTTACTTACTGATGGGTTTAGATTTTATGGTTTTATGGTAGGATAAACGTATCTATATCTATCTGTTTTAGGCTAAGTGCCTTTTGTTTAGATGAACTGCTGGACTTCCAGGCCAGCAGGTTTAGGGAAGTCATATATGGGGTCATGCTTTGACCCCCCCCCCCCCCACACACACACACACACACAGAGTATTCTTTGTTCACATGTATACCTAGTTAATGAACCTATGCATATTCATGTAACCACAATAAAAGGAGTGCTATGGGGAACCTGGCTGAGAGTCTGACAGAGGTCAAGTGGGTGGAACGACACTTGGCTCCAGGCAGGCCTCCCTCATGCATGAGTACTACAAAGAACTTTGCCTACTTGTGTCTTGTTTTTGCTGTGTAGCAAATTGTCCTGAACGTTCCAGCGAATAGGTTTATGCTACAAACCTGTCACTTACTTACTTTAGTTGTTCACACAAAGCACAAAGGTAAAAAACAATATATACAGTGTTATCTTCATTTTAGATGTCAAAAAGTATTTGCAGCTCCCAGTGTTTTCTTTTGCGTGGAAACCGGGTCCAAATGGCTCTTTCGGTGTTAAAAGTTGCAGACCCCTGGTCTAGTATATGCCTTAGTAAGTTATAGTATTCTTTCCTTTGTTAAGGTACCTTCTGTGAAGTCGGCAATTCTGTTGAAGAAAGATGTTGAATCTATTTAATTACTGGAGAAAAATAATAGATTTCTGTGCATTTGTTTTATACGTGCATTAAATTAAAATTAGTTTTGTCAATTAAGCATCTTGAGGCAGACGGTGGGGGAGTGGTTCCCTATTTTGTTTTTTCTTTTCTTTTTTGCTGGGAGTTGGCAACCCTATTAGTTAGGTATATGTAATTATAAATTAGGTTGTGTTATATTTTTGCTAAGTACTGTTTAGAATACCAGAATAGGGAGGATGGTGTAGATTTAAGTTTATTATAAAGGCTTTATGGCTTTTCCTATAATATCATGATGGGCCGGTCACTGGTCAAAATGCCCAGGCTGAGTTTTTGTCCCAGTCCAGCCCTGGAGTGGAGAGATAGTCTCGATATGATAGAGAACCATTCATATAGAGCACATTAGTAGGCTATATAAACACTGCATTTGCATCTCCTCTTACCTCAACAAGACATATAGAAAACACACTACAACTGAAAACGTTCATTAGCATTGCTATGGTACTTGAAGCTCACTTTCCCCACTAACAACAAGTCCATTAGCCTAGCATGACCACGTTTACTTACAACGTTATACTTTTCTTTCACATGTTGACAACAGCCTTACTGTTTCAACTGTTACCTATGAGTCATTTTGAAGACTAGTAACTGTCAAAATGACTCAAGTAAAATAAAGACTCACAGATCATGAGCTTGTTTAAAGTTTCAACTTCAGGATTTATTCTGCAGATTTGCCTCCAATGGGGTTTACGCTTCTCCTGAGCGCTAAGCGCCACCTAGTGGTATCTTTAAGTAATGTCATAGAACATGTAAAGTGTAGTGAACAGTGAATCACCAATTAAAGATATAATAAGCACAAAAAATATAACTAGGGTGCCCCCCCATTAAATTAAAGATTTTCTCTAATAATTCAATTACTAATTAAACTAAAAGTGACAGACAAGCCACTATCACCCTTTAAAGAAAGAAAACAACAAAACCCAGGAGTTTGTCACCAAACTGAAAAATAAGTCTAAAAGGCTTGATGACCAAAAAACCCACTCCTCTCTACTGAGCAGGAATAAGCAGTCATCACACACACACACATCTCACTGGCTTCAAAACCAACAAGACTTTTTGGCCCTAAGTATTCTATCTTAATTGCTGAGTAGAGTCAGCTGTACAAAAAGTGTGGCACCTAAGGCAGGAGAGATGGCAGGACACACACCCACACAAGGTCAAATTCACAAGACAAACCAAATAAACCTTTTTGCAGTATTCAACGTTATTAAAGGAATGCTGTGGCTGTTTATTTTAGTTTTAAAGTACTGCAGGTATAACAGGTATAATCCCTGAGTTATGTCTGTTTCTGAAGTTCCATTGTTGTGTAACAAACCACATTGCTGTTAAGCTCTGTGTGGTTGGCTTTGTGTGTCTGAATACATTTGACTGCTTATCTGTCCGCAAACTGTGGTGTAGCCCAGCCCAGTCACATCAGTGAGAAGGAGTCAAATTCAGAAGGGAGTGCGTATGTGTATCTATGTGTGTTCAATTTAACGGCAAGCCTTCACTCAACAGCGATGGCAGTCCATACATCCAGGATGTTTTCGTTGCTCCTTATAATGACAGTTTGTTTTGTGGTTTTGATTCTATCTCAGGAAAGGTTATCAAAACGGTAAGTAGTTTGTTTTATTTTGTTTTGTTTTTTTAAAAAGGAACCATAAATTGATTTGCTAATTCTTAACTTTTCTTTTTGCTCCCTTTTGTCCTGTTTCCATTTTTGCGTTTTTGTCAAATTTATGATTCAGTTGGATAACTTTCCCAGGAAAACATGAACTCAGATGGGAAAGCTTTTCATTTGATATTAAACTCTGGGGACAGAAAGAAAAAACAACTGCACCACTTTCTGTGTCTACCACAACCAGCCGAGCAAAAAATGATGATTCAACACAAACAAACCCAGTGACAGAGCTGAAATACTCTACACATGGAGCCGTGGCTGAGACTCCAATACCTCTCCTCTACCAAGGAAATTTCACAAAGCTTCCTCAGTGGGATTTTGATGATGTCTATAACCAGGATGCCCCACCTAGACCAACAGTAAGCATGCTAAGGCACAATATGACAGAAACAGTATAAATGTAGTAATTAACTTGATGGGTGTGGGCTGGCAGCACTGAAGTGTGCTCAGCCATGCAGTCAGTCTGTTACCTCTGCTGTAACCGTCCTGTATTTTCTGTTTGACTGGCTTAATGGTTTTACTCCTTTAATTACAATATGTTTTTTTTAATTATTCCTAAAAGTTTCTAAAATAAGTCTGGCACAAAATCATTTTAACCAATTTCACAATTTAATACTTCTGTGATTATCAGACATGTGCCCAATCACTTCGAAACTCTCAGGATGAGAACTTCAAGAAGGCTTTTCTTCCCAACATACGTTTGTTTCTGCACAAGGACAACATTAACATGAGCGAGTGGAATCGCCTTTCACATTTTAACAATCCTTTTGGGTTTATGGAGTACAAATATGATGGTAGGTAGTTGTGAAAGTGATATCAGGTCAAGTATCAGTATTGTGTGACAGACTGCTAAGTAATGGAATAATAGATTTTTTTTTCATGATTTAATTTCCTCTTCCTAATTCTAACTCCCAATATTCTGATAAAATAATAGTGAAAAAGATACACATCAATAAGAAAGACAGTTACCTTAAGTGTTAAAAAATATTATGTCACCTTTTATTATCGTTTTTGCATCATACACACTTTTCAGTTCTGTAAATACACTATTTCAAGCACCAGAGAGACAAAGGTCCCGGTGAAGTAAGTCAAAGCTCATCAAGCTTATCAAGGAGTAATTAAACAATCAGTCAAGAAAGCTAAGATTGAACTTGTATTGAAAGACATGACGTTATTCTTACCGCACCCAATGAAAATACAGTCATTTCATTATATATCTGTTCAACGGCTCTTTAATGCAAATACCTAATCATCCAATCACATGGCAGCAACTCAATGCATTTAGACACATAGATATGGTCAAGATTACCTGCTGAACTTCAAACTGAGCATCTGAATGGGCAACGAAAGAAGATTTATTCACACATTTAAGTGTGGTGCGGTTGCTGGTGCCAAATGGGCTGGCCTGAATATTTCAGAAAGTGCTGATCTACCGGGATTTTAATTTTCCCACACAACCATCTCTAGGGCTTACTATAGAAGCTTTAGTTTCTGCACTG
The DNA here is from genome assembly GCF_001858045.2 of Oreochromis niloticus. Lineage (NCBI taxonomy): Eukaryota > Metazoa > Chordata > Actinopteri > Cichliformes > Cichlidae > Oreochromis > Oreochromis niloticus. The sequence continues at coordinate 9,673,504 of NC_031973.2, forward strand.
AAAAAAGGTTTTTTTTGTGAATGAAAAAATTACTTTTTGCCATCCATAAGTCAAATAATAATAATAATAACCCATCACAATACAATAATAAAATTATAAAACAATAAAAATAATTCAGAAAATGGTAAGGGAGCACTGGCAGTTCTCTGGGTGAAAACGCCTTTTTGACCTCAGAGTTCAGAGGAGAACAGCCAGACTTCTTTGAACTAATATGAAGACAACCACAGCTCAATAACCACTTGTTGCAACTAAAGTATGCAGAAGAACAAATAACAAATTGAAAAACATAAAAAACTTGAATCACCAGAAAGCCACACCAGTTGCCACTCCTGTCAGCTAAAAACAGGAAACTAAGACTACAGTTTAGTTTAGATAGTTTTAGTCTAACCCTAACCCAGCAAAACTGGAAAACATAAAATTGGAAAAAAAAACCCACTATTTGTTCTGATGAAATTCTGCTGTGAATTTTGCATGTTAGGATGAAAATCTGGCATCCACAAGTTTCATCCACAAGTCTGAACAGGTTTGCTCCTATACGAGTGCCAATAAGTGTCTGTACTTACGCGTTCTCTTTTCGCTTGCAGATGTGATGGCTTCAGTGAAGCTGATTCCAAAGCCAAAAGAGCCACTGCTCCTCCCGAAACCAGGTGGTGATGGCTGTGTTCACTGTGCTGTGGTGGGTACTGCGGGAATTCTGAACGGCTCAAAATTGGGTGCAGAGATCGATGCTCATGATTACGTTTTTCGGTAAGAGAGAGCTACAAAACTTACCTGGCTATTCTCTATTCTCTGAACTGAAGAGTACTTTAGGGGTGAAATGTTCCTATTGTAGAGCAGTTTAATGGAGAGCACAGCAAACACTTAGGTCTTATGAAATCTCTAGAAACATCAAGCTAATACCATATTTCAGTGGTATTTTTAAATACCACTGAAATATAAACCTTTAAGATCAAGATAAATTAAGTGGCTGAAAGCATCACAAAGAGCAGGTATTTCTTCTTTGATACAACATCACATAAACTCTCCAGATACTTTATGAGATAAACCTTATTAGTACTATGCTGGAGTCCTTTTTCCCTTCAGAACTGCCTTAATTCATTGTGGCAAAGATTTTTCGGGTTTTTCTATTGTCCAATTTTGTTGAGCCTGTGTGGTCTTCTGTTGCATCAATGTTTGGCATGCGTACTTTGATTGTAACATGCGGTCAATTGAGTTGCTGTTCGACTTTCTGAAATAGACCAGCCTATCAGCACCAACAACCATGTCACTTTCAAAGTCACTGAGGTCACCTTTCTTTCACCTTGATCCTTAACAACTTCAGCGAGTTGTCTTCACAATTTCTACATGTCTATATTAAATTTGAATTGAAAAGCCTTATGACTGACTTACCAGAGGTTTGGGTTGAATAAGTGTACCTAATAAAGTGGTCAGTGATTTATTTTGTTTACGTAAGACGTTACTCAAATTAACCTCCAAGATATTTCTATTCACAAAATTTTCTGAATGTATGAAGAGAACTACTCTAACGTATCATAACTAAACATATCATATCTTAACACAGCAAACCGAACACAATGGCCAATTGTACAAGATTGGGTTAGCATTAGACTCTAATGCCAGGCATATGTAAACAGAAAGTGGAGAGAGCTGCTGTCAGTGAGTATATCAGCTCAGCCAAAGTAACTGCCAAACCAAACTGCCTAATCTCTGTTTACACTCAAGTTTATGTAATTGTGGAGCTGGGCAGAAAGCACAGAAAGAAAGCCTGTGATGAAACCTGTCAGAGAGCTAAAGAAGGATCCAAGAGAAGAACACACCTCTGAAAACTCCAGGATATTCCACACCTTAAAAAAATCAATGTATTATTTCTGTGTATAAGAATGCATAGGACAATATTTAACTATGGTGGAGAGCCTTTGAGATATAATTTGTGGACACTTTTGCGGACACTAATATGAAACTCATTTCTCTCAGAAAATCAGCAGGTGTTCGTCAAGAACTTCTCTCTTTTGAACAACTTAAAAAAGAAAAAGAAAGTTCAAGTTTTTAATTTAATAGTCACAAATAGCTCATTCAAACTATATGTGACCATTTAACATTTATAGCTGTATATTTTCATCAAATCTTTCTCATTATGTCTTTCTCTTCCTTCCAAGGGATCTAATTATATCCCTGGAGGAAGGAAGAGTTGCTTAAAATAATTATAAGGCTCTATGTAATCACCTTTTAGCTGTGAAGAGAAATTTCATTCTGATAGAATGGTCCTCTCCAGATGCCAAAGCCTCTATCCATAAAGAACCAGCTGAACCAGCTTAACCATGGAATCACTTGAACCTAATGCTCACCATTGTTGCAAGTCTGATTTCAGCTTGTTGTCCACCCAGTGATTTTTGTAATATGGCACAAGTGTGCAATCATTTTGGTCTTTACCAACATTTTAAGGATCTATTAGTACAGGAGCTCACAGATTCATCTCAGAGAGAGATGCTTCAACAGTTTTCTGGAGAAAACTGCAAATTCTTTGCTTACTCTTCCAGCTTCCTCCTCTCCATCAACCCATGCTGATGTGGAGGTCTCTTCTGAATAATATCATTATTTCTTTTTTTTATTTTATGTTGATAGGACAGTGAAAAGAAGACAGGAAAACTTACACTGGCCCAGTGTGGTGTGTCCCACACCCTTACATGACATCCAAAGAAGGAAATACACTTTCAAAATCAAATGAGAACCCAAGCAAATACACTCACAAAACCGGTTCTTACCTAAACTCTTAAGGAAGTAATACAAGTAGAAAGAAGTGACTTCATATGGGGAATGCCAAGATTGCCTTTGAGTTCCCAGACTGTCTGTTATTTCCTAAGCCTAAACAACGCCAGCTATTGTCTGAAAAGATCTGTTACCGGCATGTGACTCAGCTGTATTGATAAATGACACACCCCTCTGGTGCTCCAGATTAGAAATATGAATCACACCAGTCATCAAACAGACCTAATATTCATGCTATTTGTGGAACAGATTTCGAAATGGATGAGAACACTGAAAAAGAGATTTTAGCCAGTGACTCATGGAAAATTTATTTACGCCATAAGTTTCACCTCTTTGAATGGAAGTCTGTTAGATTTTTTTGGTACCGCAACCTGATCCTTATTTCCAGTCTTGCATACAACTAGACGGCAGGTGGATGAGGCTTTTGTACTAACACTCCTGAGACATGAGCACTTAGTGACATCATACAGGGTCAAGAGCTGAAAAAGTAGTTTGTTTGCCCCACTAAGTCAAAATACTGGGAAAATAACTCAAAACTGACAAAAAGGGTTATTAATAACTAGAAATTAATATAGAAATTAATTGCTGAAAACATTTTTTATTGATGTAAATAAACTTGCATTAAAAAAAATTCTCTTGTACTTTATGGGAAGGCATCAAGGAAATCCTTGAACAAATGCTGCTATAAGACAAAAACTAAGGAAAAGCACGATAAGATGAAAGGTATATCAGACCGATTTCAATGTGAATCCTGTCGCTTGAACTATAGTGACTGAACTTGAACATTGCAATTAAATCAACATAAACCAAACCAAAGATCAACTTTCTGAATTGTGTCTGTTTGGCAGGATGAACGGTGCAGTTACCAAAGGTTTTGAGGAAGATGTAGGAAACAGAACATCAGTGTACGTTCACACAGCGCACTCCATCACTGCATCGCCTTCTGCTTTTGGGACGTATGGATACAAATCTGCCCCTCATGATGAGGTACTAAAGCTTAGACAGGATTGTGATACTGTTTATACTCTTCACAAAATAAAGATGATTACTCTCCATAATTTTTCTCTTGGCAGGGAATAAAATATGTGATGATTCCTGAGGGGATGAGAGATTTTCAATGGCTCAAGGGTCTTCTCAAAGGACAGCAGGTCTCTGGTGGCCAATTCGACAAGGAATGGTGATTATCATCTGCAGGAAATTGACTGAAAGTTTTGATTTATGCTCATTGTTCAATTTTTAGCTTTCATCAGTGATTTCTCATTGATGTACATGACTGTTACATACACTGGTTATTTTTCTCTTTCTTTAACAAATTTAGATTTTCTAATTGCTTTAAATTGACATTAGACAACTTTTTAAGAGCAGCTGTGGTTTTGTCTAGCTGGTAAAAATCCATGGCCTTTGTCATGGCTTCCACATGTCACTGCTGAGTGCACAACAACCAAGTGAGGTACGCACAGGTGTCTCGCTTAACAGATTCAAATGACAAATGCACTCTTGAAACACCCAAAACAACACTTTGGTTTTAGGTTTTAATAGGCAGTTTAAAAAAAAAAAAAGAAACAAACAAACAAAACAAAAAAACTAATAATGTAAATTATCCCTCCTGTCTTTTATGTTTTAACCTCACCAGGCCAAGGGACTACTATTCAGGGCAGTACAATGAGAGCCGCTTCTACGTTCTACACCAGGACTTCCTCCGATACGTGAGGAACAGGTCAGTTGTTACCGGATGTAAAAATAAATAATGAAATAAAACACACACACACACACACACACACACACACACACACACACACACACACACACACACAAACAACATTAAAATACCAGATTTTATCCTATTTAAATATAAGAATGAAAAATAAGATGCTTACATTTGAAGGTAATGTAGAATTGCCAAAATGGGTATAAAGACATGCAAGCAAAAAATTATTTTTATCATCCATGGAAAGCAGAAATTTTTTTCCAAGCCAGTAAATCATGAAATAACTAATGAAAAAATGTAAGATATCTGGGCCACACAATCACCATAAAATATTATTTTTGGTGATTGAACTCAAAATCATTTAATTGTTATAAATCCAACAATCAGATATTTGAATCATTTACAGCCTTTCCTGAAGCTATTTTAACTTAATGGTCAGTGTGAAGGATGCAGTGTTTCCTTACTTGTCAGTATTTTTTTTCTTCTTCTTTTTATATGTTTTGGTTTGTTTTCTGTTCATTTTCCATTGAAGCTTCTTTTTTTTTTTTTCCCCGCAGGTTCCTAAAGTCACCTAATCTGAATGAAACATTCTGGCCAATAGTCAGACCAACCAATGGAGCGTTCACTCTCTTCCTGGCTTTGCACACATGTGATACAGTGAGTTCATATCACCTTTACATTTCATTGTGAGAGTCACAGATTTCAAATCACACAATACAGAAACTGACAGGCACTGAACCTCAGAGCAGCTCTTGCATTAAAAGAAATTATTTAACACACAATTTTGCAAATTGGATAAAACTGAACATCACATATTTTAAACATATCAGTACAAATGCAACTGAGGTATTCTGCAAAATATGTTTTGAGAAGTGCTGTACTAAAATATATTTTTTTCCTTCTCTCTTTCTGTATCCTCAGGTGGATGCATATGGATTCATGACTGATGAGTACATGAAATACTCCAACTACTACTTTGAGAAGTACATTAAAAGTAATGTAATTTTCTATGCCAACCATGACTACATTTTGGAGAAGAATACATGGAAAAGCTTTCACAAAAGAAAAATAATAAAACTGTATCAAAGAACGGAGCCAGAAACGAAGACAGAAACCCCGAAGCAACACTGAGTTCCCACTTAATGACAGAACCCGCACCACTGATCTGTTGATATTCAAAGCTTGTTTCAGGCAGCACATTGGTGCAGTGGTTAGCCTAAGAAAGTCCTGTGTTCAAATCCACCATATCGCCAGGGACTAAGATCCATCCCCCCTGTGACCCTCAGTTGGATAAGTGGAAGATGGATGGATGGATGGATGGATGGATGGAATGAAGGTGATCTGATTTGTTCTAGTTTGTTTGGGATGTTTTGCCAGTCCTAAAGGGGTCCTCAGGCCAGTATAAAACAAAATCACAAGCAGAAATCTTTAAATGAAAGACATTATAACATCTTGTTCTATAAGTCAGCCTAAAGGTTTATTTCATGGGACGTTTTGTATTTTTTATATTATGAGACAACCTGATTGCTTTTAGCTGAAGGTAAAAGGACTCCTCCAAGGTTTATAACTCTAAACTATAACTAAATTGTCTCAAGGTTCAGATTTATTTATTTATTGTCATTATGTTACAAGAACGTAACAAAAATTACAGTGGTGCTCTCGGTGATAAAGAAAATACAAAAACGATTGATAAATAAATAAGATTAAAACGGGGCAAAAAATCAAAAAGGTAAGTGCAGAAGACTTTAGCACTCTTTGGAGTACATGCATACTGATATGCAAAGAAAAGTTGATGATACTGCAAACCAACACGTATGGATCAGTATTTAAGGTTTGACTCTCATCATCCACTGGAGCACAAACTGGGTGTCATCAGGACACTACAACATGGAGCGAACACCACCCCCACGCTTACAGTGGCCAGGGAAGCAGAAGAGCATCATATCAAGATGACCCTGAGTAAATGTGATTATTCCAGCTGGACATTTGTTAAAGCTGGGAAGGCGCCTAACGAAAACTTCAGCCAATCCAGGAGAGAAGGACAACCGCTGACTAAGTAAGAACCCTTAGTGATCCCTTATGTCAGGAGTATTGGAGCAGTTGAGACACATTCTCTTTAAATATCATGTCTCTGTGGATTACAAACCTCAAAACACGCTGCGCCAAAAATTGGAGGATTGTCATGATTTATACGTCGGGGAAACCAAACAATCACTGGCGAAGTGGATGGGACAACACGGAAGAGCTAACTCGTCAGGCCAGGACTCTGCAGTCTATTCACAACTACAGGCCAGTGGACACTCTGTCAATGATGAGGATGTACACAGGGAGCAATGCTGGTTTGAGTGGGGAGTCAAGGAGGTCATTTATGTAAAAAGGGAAAAAGTGAAAAGGGCAAGACAGTATCTTTTGTATTTATTGTTTCAGTCTTGTGTTGAGTTGTCCTACATCATTGTGTGTTCCCTTCTTTTTCTGAGAGTCTCCTACTGTTTGTTAGTACTTCCATTCCCGTTATATCCCAGTAAATCCTTAATTTTTGCTTTCAGTTTTTTGATAGCAAAGATTCAGGATTCAAATCATCAGAACAACTTTGTATCGCATCCTTCACTATCTTACTACAAGTAAAAGGTGGTGTCTGTCAAACATGGCCAACATGTTTGTTCTGTTTGTTTTTTCCTTATTGAAAAATCGATCGATCACCCCCATCTTTGAGTGAATGCAACATAACCTTTTCAAAGTAATATCTTCAATGCTGGATTCTTAACATGTACATTTTCAGATTCTGATACTATAACATTTTGCATTTTATTTTAGTAAATATTTAGTATATTTTAGTTACTGTACAATGCAATAATAGTGTTAAGTTAATTAATTACAAATAAAATGCTCGACTGTACTAAATAAGTACAGAATTACTTATAAGCAGGGTTAATTGTTTTTAATTGTGTCAGAAGCACAAATAATATTTGTTGTCAAAACTGACCAAATCATATTGATTTATTGAATATGCTTTTTAGCACCAATGAATTAATTTTTGTATATATACAACTGCTACAATCCCACTCTAATTAAAGGAATTCTATATCAAAAATACTGCAAATGTAACAGTTATTCATTTGACGCGTAACTCAGGCAGCTTGAAATAAAACACTAGATTTATTTTTGCATAAAACCACAGTGTGGATAAACCGAATCACTTTTAAAGGAGTAGTTCTGAATGAAGTTTAAAGAGAGAAGAAATTATTTTTGACTGACTATTGCCTAAAGGCAGGTGTAGGTTTTTGGATTGGCCTAGCTAATCCTTTACTGCCATCTAGTGGTAAAAACTAACATTTCACTTAAACATGTTGTTAACAATATTTGCATATATTACACATATATCCAACATGTCTGTATTTCTCCAAGGGTTTTGATGATGAAGACAAATATAGCATACTTATTTTTCTTTTGTCCTACATTTTATTCACTCACTTGTTGCCTCTGGTAAAAGTTTAAAGGATACGCTGAGTAAGGAAACACATAGAATGAATCATGAAATTGAAACAGAGATGTTGTGACACGCTTAAATATTGTACACAGTTCATGCTACGCTTCATAAGCAACAGAGTTTGTCAGTGCGGGATGAAGGGGATGTGATATCATCTTATTGTTGATTGCCTTAGTAGACGTATGTGTTGCACTCCTGTATGAGCCAATGACAATGAATATTCATGTTCAGCGTGACCTGACATGTCACTAAACATATCCGCTCAATATAAAATAGTTAAAAGTACTTTTTTAACATGAAACTTCTTCTGTTTGGCTTAAACAAAGTAATCAACATTTTCTTTTTTTTTTTTAAAAAAGGTCAATTTTCACACATTTGTAACCCGCTGCATGTTTATGTTACACACATACTGTTCAGGTTAATTTGACTTGGCAGACAAAGTGGAGGTTCGAGGGGTATAAAACTATTTGTTTCTTTGCAAACACACACACACACACACACACGCACACGCTCCCTGTTGGCCTATTGACCTCATGCGTGAGGTGCGAGAATGTTCATGTTGTTATGACTTTTGACAGGACCCTCTTCTGTTCCTGTGGACAAACTCCATTCACATTGAGTGGACACTCAGCAGAAAAGTAGCAAACCATATAAATATTCTCTGAAGGGGAGTCCTAACAACTGCACTCTCCAGCTACATATGATGAACAGCAGAAGTAAACACCTGACAACCCTGAAGGCTCTGGAACTCACCTTTTATCATTGGGAGGGGCATGTGTCTGAAGATGAAGACCATCTTGATGTTAAGAATCTGATGATTCTGATTATGAACCAAATGAGGCAAATGCTACTCATATCCCTGCAAGGAAGACAATCACATCAAAAAATGGTGAAACATAGAAGTCTTCATCCTCAAATATACATTAGGAAAAACTATCTCCGGGAGACATAATAAGAACAGTGTCAGGGGCCAATAGTGTGCACTTCTTCCCACTCACTTTCGACATGTAAATGAATCAGAACAGAAGCAATATTGAAATGTATTGACTTTACTTTGTATAGTATTTTTTTCTCTCTTATTTTCTTTACTAAATGTACCTTTATATTGTTTACATGTTCAAAATAAATTAACAAACAAACAAACCATATTATATTATATTAAATGCTGAAAGTAGCTAATTGAACACTCACTAAAAACCTCATCAAAAAAAAAATTCAAACTTTAAAAGTACAGAGGAGACACGCAAAGTAACTATTCTTTTCTGCCCGATAAGGAATAACATGGGAGACCAAACAATTAAAAAGCTTAACCAAAAGACACCAGCTATCCAAGTAGATCCAGCATGTACATACTGCTCATACCTGCACATACTGCTTTGAGCATCTGCTCTATCCATAACGTGCAACCCACTCACTAACGCAGAGCTATCCAAACTGGAAATACTTTTCTTTTGAAGGATTTTTCACTTCACATTGACAGCGACTACTCTTGTGAAAGACACCACAGAACACAATGGGGATTTTATTTCTGTCATATTGCAAAATATAATGTTGATATAAAGTAGGTTTTTAAACAAATAACATTAATGTCTGCTGGAGGAACGCATATATATTTTCTAATATCTGTTTAATATTATAACATTTATAATATTTGTATGTTTTAAAGGTATGAATTCATTGTAGTCACTTACTTACAATGTAACAATAGTGTAAAAGCAAAGTTATAAAATAAAGTTGCCCAAGTCAAAAATAAAATAAAATAAAATAATTCCTCATCTTCATTATAAATGCATCTCATAAGGTACCTACAACGTGAAGATTAAAATGTTTGTTACCAACCACCATCCATCTCTGTTTTCACCTAATGTGATACCCTTGTTTTTAAAATGAGTCAAATCATTTAGATTTCTGTGGTGCTTTTTAGCACCAGTGCCTTACATTTTTTTGCAATGTCTTTGCTAAATTGCTAAAGCAAAATACTGCACACAAAAAAGAATATATGCTAAAAACCCTCCAAATGTAGCAGCTATCCACTTGATATAATTAATTCAGATGGCTTGAGTGAAAATATTTAATTACTTTTTTCACAGAATTCCTGTGATTCAGTCTATGGATACACCGATTGCATTTAAAATACAATTAAATGGGATATTTAAACATATTTTTAAAAAGAGAAGAAATGATTGAGCTGTTAATGCAGGTGTGTTTTCTGTGGATTGCTCTACCAAAATCTTTTCTGCCATCTAGTGATGAAAACTAATATCTCTGTAAAGCTAGTCCAATGACAATATTAAGAATTCTACAAAACTTCTTAGCGCATAAAATGTGGACGTGAGCTCTATACCAGCTGTTTATTACTAGTTGTTAAATTATTGTCTTCCTTTTGATTTATTATATAATGCCATTTCATGCAAAGTGATTAGAACCTTGTTTATGATAAATGGTACTGACAAATAAAATGCTACTAAATGTAAAAATAAACATGTTCTGTATACATACTATGACAAAAAAATTTGCTCCAAGAAAAACATTTTTGGGAGAGCTTTTCTGGCACAAGGCATACCTATTTCCGTACAAATTTTGGATTACATATTAAGTTGTTAATATTCTTTGGATACGTTGCATATACACCCAATTTCTCTGTATTTCTCCAACTGTTTTGATGGTGAAAACAAATCTAGTAATCTTTAATTCTCCATTTTCTTGCACTTGTGGCCTCAGGTGAAATATTAAGGGATATACAGTAATGAGTAAAATCAATTTTGAAATCTAAAGTGGACCGGGACTAAAAAAATGGCCTTGGCATTTTTTGGTCCCCACTATGATTAATTTATATACGAAAGCACATGACATACCAGAGGATATATGTGCACATTGTGTGATTTCAAAAATTAAAATAAAGCACAGTAGCCAACAAGGAAGAGAGTAACCATGTTAAAAAATTGATATGCTCTTTCACTAGTCATTCTTGGGAGAGTTAGCCACAGTGTCACAATTACCTCCTTGAAGTAAAAGTGGATGTCAAAGAAACACTGCTAGAGATTTCTTTTCAGTGTTTTATGAAATATACTGTTTATTCACATACACAATTATGCCCAAAGTAAGACTTTATATCAATATAGAAAAAGGAGCTCCTCATCATTGTAACACCTTAAAGTATGAAAAACAGAGGAAGAATGAGAGAGAGAAAGACAGAGAGATGCAGAGACAGACAGAAAAAGGAAAGAAAGAACAGGGAAGAGAGCGATAATAGCTTATTTTGTACTTGAGACAAAAGGCTGCATGGACCTTGGTGTTCTGAGGGAGACAGAAAGTAGATTTGAGGTAAATTATGCTAGATTATTCTGATTCTGTCTCTTCTAGAACTAAAATAAGAGCTACAATGGACAATTCAATCAGGTTCTATCTTTTGATTAACAATAACTTCACTGTTTTATTTTATTTTTAACAGTCTTCCACATGTTAAAAGACAACTAATAATGGTCATGAATAAGACAAAAGGCAGGAACGTGTTATAACTAAACATGTTAATACCAGATTTCCTAGGACACAGCTCATGTAGGCATTATCTATCTAGTAAATATTATTCTTTTGTAATAAGAAACATAAATACTCAGATCGCTGGTAAGGTATTGCAGTGCCAGCTGTTTGATTCACAGCAGCTTCCGCAATAGCCATGGCAACCACAGACTCTGAGTGGATGGATCTATACAATTCAGACTTGAAATATCCCTCATGTCTCTTTGAAACTAAAAATACAGCTGTGCAGCTAGAAACATGCCGAAAACATGTCGAAACGTGTTGATGTTGAAATGTGTTGATGATGAAAAAGCGAGTCTGCCTGTGTGTATCCCTGATGAGCATCTATTCCTTTTTCCTGCTGGCTGCAAAAACTTTTACATATATGATCTTAAAACAGGACACAGACACTGTAGTTGCAGACCTCATATCAAATGCTACGTAGACTGAGTCTATGTTTGACGTTTGTTTTTATGCCTAATATTTGCTCTCAAACCTTTAAACAGCAGTGAGACTACAGCTGAGAGAATAAGAACTCAAACTGCTGGAGCAGGTTTGGTTGTTTCGATTCTAAATCAACTGGAAGCACCACGTTTGCACTCAGTCTTTTATTTACAGCATGTTTTAAGTGTTTATATAATGGGCGGATATGTGTGAAGGAGGACCTGGAAACGGTTGACCCCTGTTTCAATCCAGAAGGCTGATGTGGACATTGTGGAGAACTATAAATACCTTGGAGTACACATAGACAATAAACTGGACTGGGTAAGAACACCACTGTACTCTACCGGAAGGGCCAGAGTCATCTCTATTTTCTGAGATGGCTGAGGTCTTTCAACATCTTTCTGACAGTGCTCTGGATTTTTTACAAGTGTCTTGTGGCCACTGTCATCCTCTATGTTGTTGCATGCTGGGGCAACAGGTTGAAGGTCGCAGATGCCAACAGACTCAATAAACTCATCCGCAAGGCCAGTAATGTTGTGGGGTCGGAGCTAGAACTCCCTTCAGGTGGTTTGGTGATTTATTAAATGTATAAATATTATTATACCTGATTCTAATCTGCTGCTGAGTCTCTTTTACACTGATGGAAATGCAGATAACACAGAACACACAGTAAGAACACCTGATCAACCAATCACGTTCATTCACTTTGATCTGCGATAAACTGAAGCATTGATCTCTTTTACAAAAGTGTTGTGTTTCACTGGCATATGTTTATATTGTAGATTTCCATGTATCTCTGATAGTTTGCAGTAATAAGTGTAGCCTGGCTAAAATAACCAGCCCAGAACACAGATTCTCTTTGGGGTTCTTTTAATCTGAATGATAAAGTAAGTGCTCAGAAGAAAATAAAAAGGTTGTAAAAATAAGGAAATAAAATTGTTACAGACACTTCTTATCCAGTAATAGCTTTGTGCACTGGTAACCCACTGCTACTGCAGGTTATTTTCGCAACTTTATCAGTGTCTGGAACTCAAGGATGTCTAGCGTCAATTTGTGACTGATATAAACCCATCCTGAAACAAAACAAACTTAGCAGTGCAAAAATAACTGTAGTGGCTTCTCCTCCTCCTAAGTCAGTTGCAGCAACTCCTGGTGCCTTAACTGTTCCACACTTTGCGTTTAAAACAGACCACGCAGCGAAAAATGGCATTGCACACCCACATTACACCAATGCTAGCACTTCCGTGAATGTCCCTGTAGATCCCCATCATCCCTTGCGCTCTCAGAGGTACCCCAAAAGAAACAGCGCTATCCAGTGGCATGTCCAATAATACCGACCTTCCACCTGGCTACATAAGGATCTTTTTCTGTTAAATTAGATTCGTAGTTCACCCAAAGATTAGTTTGATGCTGCCAACACTTTTACATCCACACGCTGGGAAGTTTTGGGTTAACAAAGCTGACAACCAGCTTTGTGTGACCGTTTATCCTGGCCCCAGCGTTAGGGTTATTGATTCCAGGTAACGGGAAGATATCCTGGATATGCCGACCTCGCTCCATGGTTTACAGGGCTCTAAGGCAGTAGCTGGGCTGCCTGTTTAGCCTCTTGGTTATTATTCACAATGAAAATATTAATTGAACATCACGAAGTCTGTACGTGTTTCATAGTTTCTAACAAGCCTTGTACAGTTAAACCTAACAGTTAGTACATGATGGAAACACCAGTGTCATCTCTTTTAATAAAGTTTATGTGTGTATACACAGGACACGCTGCTTTACTTGATTTACTTGGGCGGGATCCTGGTGTCACAACAGCCACAGGCCAATAGCAAAACTGGACTCAAACGCACAGGCCAAGAGCACGTTTTACAGTGTTTTATTAAGAAAACAAATTTATTCGTAGCAAAGTGTTACTAGAGCTGGGAGTGGACAGCGTAGTGACGTGGCCATGGGTCAGTGAGGGTAAAATGGGAATTGACAGGTGCGACTGGAATGGAGCGGGTACATCTGAGAAGAGGAGAGAATGAGGTTAGGGAGGTGGTGGGCGAAGGACTCTCAGGGAAGGTGAGTATGACTGATATTGCTTACTGGTAGCCGGGGTGAGCTTGGCTTTGAGGGAGAGGCGGTGTGAGTAATCACAAAGACTGGCTGACCCGAGTTCCACTGCATCCGGGGTGGTGAGAGATAGCTGGAGAGCAGGCAGATGAGGTTCTCCGTATTTTCCAGAATGTAGAGGTAGTCTGAGAAGAGCTGGGTTGAAGGTAAGTGTCGAGGAAGGTCCAGGGGCACTGTGGCACAGGAAAACAAGGTAAGCAAAGAAGCAAGTAACAAGAGCATGAAAACCTTAGAGCCGATACCGGCCTGAGGTTTTTGACCAACTGGCGGTGAAGGAGAGTCTGAGTGAGAGTCTGAGTACCAGGACTGTATTTGCTAGTAGCAAATACAGTCCTGGTGGTTCGATCCCAGGCTGCCTCCTGGCTGCATGCCAAATATCCTTGGGCAAGATACTAACCCCATGTTTGCCTACTGGTGGTGGTCAGAGGGCCTGGTGGCGCCAGTGTCCGGCAGCCTCGCCTCTGTCAGTGCGCCCCAGGGCAGCTGTGGCTACAATGTAGCTTGCCATTGCCAGTGTGTGAATGGGTGAATGACTGAATGTAGTGTAAAGCGCTTTGGGGTCCTTAGGGACTGAGTAAAGCGCTATACAAATGCAGGCCATTTACCATTTACCATTCCTCCAACATGCAATGATAAAACACAACACTAAAGCATCACACAAAGGTCAGCTTTATTTCTTTCATATTGTAGTTTTATACATAATGTTACATGCACAATGTCCAAAAAATTCTGAAATAACATGAAGTATTCAAATAAGCACACATGCAATTAAATATATTTCATTACTTTACAACATTTATATTTTTTCTGAAGTTGAAAGTAAACATTTTGTTTGGAAAACGTTTATGAACATTTATAAATAGATTCATTTTACTGTCATTGCATTCCATGTTTTTTTCCTGATTACAGTTTTTTGCAGATTTGTTACCCTTACTACAGATCATTCAAATGTAAGGTCAGGCATAGATAGTCCTAGGAAATCTAGTAGTTGTTAATTTACATTTATTAAAGGAAAATAAAAATATCCAAATCTATGTGGTGAAAAGTGAAAAGGAATTGCCCCTGATTGTTAACTTGTGAATTAACTGTGATTAACCACATTTCCTTGGAAACCTGAGTTTAAAATCACAAACCACACTGAGGCCTGATTACTGCCTACTGAATCAAGAAAACCACTGCTGACCAAAAAGAACACAAAAATTCATCTTACATTTCCCAATAAACATCTTGATAATTCGCAAGACTTTTATAAAAACATTCTGTGGACTGACGAGAGAAAATCAGAACTTTTAAGAATGTTTGACTCACATTACATCTGGCATAAAACTAACACAGCATTTCATAAAAAGAATACCATATCAACAGTCAAACATGGTTGAGGTAATGTGATTGTCAGGGGCAAATCAGCTTTGGTTTAGTTTGCCTCTTGACTGCTCAGTCGTCTTTTGCTTTTGATAATGCCACAAATGGACTTGGAGAGAAAAAAAACACCGATATCATAATGAGTAAAACCATGTGTAGTGTTTGCCACTATGGCAAATGCTTGATTTTATTTTGCGGAAACAAAAATCTCTATATATAATTACTGTTGTTAAGATCATGTCAGTGTTGCTTTTCCTTCTCTTTCTTTGACTCAGTTCTTTGATACAGCCACATTATTTCCCTGGTATGAAGGTCTTTCCATGTATTCTCCTCCAGAATATAATCATGGTTGCGGTAGAACGTGACTTTGCTCATGTGTTTCTCAACATAGTAGCTAGGGTATTTTATGTAGTCATCAGTCGTAAATCCATATGCATCCACCTGAGAGAAAGAGACAAAAAGGGTAGAACAGGTTTGTGTGGGGGGTTTTTTTTAAGAGCAAGGCTGTCTTTATGAAAAAAAAATTAGTGCTAGTAAAAATAGTTTATTGAGTATCTTGTCAAACTTAATCTAATCTATTAAAAGAAATTCTTAGCCATGTTTGAGAAGAAAAAACTAACATATAAATGTGAATCTGTGATTCTAATAATAGAATACTGCTCTCAAAAAATAGGCAGCGGACTACTAAGTATAACAGGAATTACAACTCCAAGGCATTAAGCTCAAATTATGGTTCAGCAGCGTTATTGAATTAGCATTTCACTTTGCAACATTGTACAAAACATGAACTGCAATCAGTGAACAAGCAATGACTACATCAGAGGGACAACTCCGGTTGAAGACAAAGTTAGAGAGGCTTTAGCTCTGCTTTTAATACGATACTCTCGGACAGACTAATAGTAAAACTGCTGGATATCAGACTTCCTTCTGCCACCTGGTGCTGGAACAGAGACTTCCTCTCGGGTCATGTACAGAGAGTTCGAGTGGGGCCTCATCCTTCCTCAGCCTTAACACCAACTCTCCACAAGGCTGTGTACTAAGTCCCCCACTGTACACTCTGTACACACATGACTGTGTTACTTTCCACTTAGCCAACACAGTCATCAAGTTTGCGGAGGATATCACTGTGGTGGGGCTCATCTCTTGAGGAGACAAGACGGCTTACAGAGCTGAGGTTCAGAGGCTGTCAGATTGGTGTGCAGACAACAACCTGGACCTCAATATCACCAAGACAAAAGAGCTGGTAGTCGACTTCAGAAGGAGGAAGTCTGAGCTCCACCCTGTCAGCATCAATGGGGAATGCGTGGAAAGGGTGTCCAGTTTCAAGTTCCT
The DNA here is from genome assembly GCF_001858045.2 of Oreochromis niloticus. Classification (NCBI taxonomy): domain Eukaryota; kingdom Metazoa; phylum Chordata; class Actinopteri; order Cichliformes; family Cichlidae; genus Oreochromis; species Oreochromis niloticus. Next base: position 9,690,237 of record NC_031973.2, read on the forward strand.
GAGTGTGCACATAGACACAGACCTCCAATGGAGCTCAAACACCATGGTGATTTTGAAGAAGGCCCAACAGCATCTCCATTTTCTGAGAATCCTCAGAAAGATGGACTTGAAGAAGGAACTGCTGACTGTCTTCTACAGCTGCTCCATTGAAAGTGTGCTGACATACTGCATCTCTGTATGGTCCTCCAGCTGCACCACGGCACACAAAAAGGCACTTCAGAGGGTCATTAATATGGCCCAAAAAACCATTGGCCATCCTCTTCCCTCCCAGAGGGACCTGTACAGCACTTGCTGTCTCAAGAGGGCACACAGAATCCTACTGGACTGTACACACCCGGGACACCAGGTGTTTAAGCTGCTACTGTCGGGCAGGAGATTCAGGCTGCTGAGGTCCTGGACAAACAGACTCAAGGACAGCTTTTACAACAGGGCAATAGCCCTTATCAATGCTAACAGCTGACTTGACTGGCTACCTCCCTGGACTTTTTGGGGGTGGTAACAATAATAACAGTAATATTATTTATATTTATAACAAGGTGCAATAATAATAATAATAATAATAATGTACAATAAGTGAGTGTGCAGTTTAATTGTCAGATCCATCCCACTCTGGTCACACCTACAACAGTGAAAACGCTCATCTTCTTTTGTTCAACTTGCAGAGTAAAAATATACTTTTTCATGAACGATGTCTTTGTCTATTCTTCTTATTTCTGAGAGATTTAAGTTGACTTATTCATTCTAAAGTTAATTGAGAGGTCAATGATTCTGAAGTTGTGGTTACCGACATTCAGCACAAGAAATTCAAGTAATTTTAACTCACTGTGTCACAGGTGTGCAGGGCCAAGAAGAGAGTGAATGCCCCATTGGTTGGTCTGACTAAAGGCTGGAATGTTTTATTCAAATTAGGTGACAGTAAGAACCTGTGGGGAATAAAAAGCATCAAATAAGCATGCACATATTTAAAAAGTGAGCCACATTGCTATGACAGCAAGATAGGCAACCTCAAAATTGGAAATTCAATTAAACTTGTTTTATTAAAGTTGCACATGTCCTGAGTATTCATTCTCTGGGGTGTTTTGTTACAGTTGAAGTCATCATTATCATGTCTGCCTAAATTATATTTTTTTAATAGTGTTGATCCACGGATGTATACCTGTTTTACCAAAAAGCACCATTTCATTGGAAAACAGGAGCAATGAGAGTTTTTATGTGGCTGTACAGATCTGGTGTCTTTCTGATTGAAAAATCATAAACCATAAACATCAAAACACAGACACATTCTAAGTTTTTAGTGATAGAAAAATCCTATTTTGATTCCAAACACAGTGTAAAAGAACATCTGCATAGAAAAATACTCAGTGGAACAATACCAATCATAGATTGGCCTACCCAGAGCCCAATTCTCAACATTATTGAAGCAATGTGGGATTATCGTGACAATGAATGGAAGGGAAGACCCCCAATAGCCAAAGAAAATTGGATATACTTCAAGAAGCCTGGAGCACTACTCCTGAAGAGCACTTAAAGAAATTACAAGAAAGTTTGCCTAAGAGAGTTCAGACCATGTTGAAAAATAAAGATCTTCATAGCAAGTATTGATTTTCAACCTGGTTAGAATTGTACACTGTATTTATGTCTAACACATCGTAGTTCTATGTATGTTTGCACATGTTTTAATATAATAATAAAATATTTTCAGATTTAACAGAAAAATATATGCAAATGAGGGTTGACTCAAGACTTTGAAAAAGTACTGTATAATATATTGTATTACTCCAAGGTGATGTGCTACTAGTCCAAGAACTCAATGGACTGTTCATGCTGATGTTCATGTCTAAGTTACAGTTTTATAACAGTTTTTTTTAGTGAGCTTGTGTTTGTTTCTTATTCCTGTTATTCATTCATGATGTGAATTACAGCTGTATCACGGTATTGGATGTAGCTAGCAATGGGCCGCCATGACTGACAATGCTGTGGTAGTTAATGACTTTTGGTTACTGTTTCTGACTGGATGTGGTTCATGCTAATAAAGCTACATTCCTGGGGTAGAGTGATAAACAATATACAGAAACTGCAAGAACAGATTGAGATCTCTTCCTCCTTATTCTGAGTTCATTACAATACTTTTTTAAATGTCTGTCGAGTTCAATTTTGAGTGGCCTAAAGTTAAATTCCAGGTATGATGATCACTGTTTGTTCAGTCACCAGTAGATCAGTTAATTCAACTCCAGTTTTGAGATCATTCAAACCTTTTTCTAACTACTCATAATTATTTTAACATAAAAAATGATTTTCCTTTAATGTGTTTTTTCCTTTCTAAAGTGCCATGTTTTAGTCTTTTACTGCCTATTAGCATTTCTCTTTGTTCTTTTATGAAAGGCAATCTGGGTTTGATTGGCCAGATTTCCTCACAAAATAAGCAGTGCTAGACAAATAATAGCTGAATCATTTGAAATCAAAATACTGTGGACAGGGTGTTAACTGCAGGCTGACCTGTTCCGCACATATCGGAGGAAGTCCTGGTGCAGAACGTAGAAATGACTCTCGTTGTACTGCCTTGAATAGTAGTCCCTTGGCCTGGTGAGGTTAAAACACAAAAGATAGCACACTTGTCCGTCACATATATATGCCACAGAAGACATTTTGATTTGGAGAACAAAAGATGTTTTAATTTGCGTAGAATATCCTGTTAGAGAAGTCCTGGATTAAAATAGAATGTGTTAAATGAACATGTGTTAAAGGTGTCCATCATGTAGCTGAATGGCTAAATTATTATAACTATTTATAATTAATATAATATTTATGTTATTATAAAAATACATCTTGATTACGTGTCACTAATGTTTTATATGTATGCAAATAAGGCTTGTATGTAAACTAGAAATCTGCGAACTGCATTTGTGAAACAAATGGCAACTGGTAATTGGTTAAAAAAATAAATAAAAATAAATAAAGTAATGCTGTTTTTTGATTGGAACTTTATTGATTTGATTTTTTTTTTATTTTGCTCCGTCTTTGCCACTCATATCTGAATGCAGTCATATTTTCTCAATTATTTTTAACTCGTGCTGCATCCATATTGCATTTTCTCTATTTGTATGTGTTTGCTCAAGACTTGAGATAACTGTTTAATTTTTTGTTTTCTTTATTTCTTTTTTCTGCATTAAATTATGTTATAGTGTTGCCCTGAGCCAACAAACTTTGAATAAATCAATAACTTAAAAAAAAATATATATATATACATATATATGTATTTATTGATATATTGTTTTGTCCCATTGTAGCATAAATATTGTAAAGGATACTTTATGATAGTACAAGTAATTTTAATAATTACTTTTAATTTAATAATTTTAATAATTTTCTCCTCAGTGGTGTAATTATGTGTTCCATAGAGGGCACCATAGAAGGTTGTACTGTTCATTTACTAAGTGGAGAGCATTATTCTGCTTCCGAAAACTGCCGGGCAGGACAGGTTATTCAGAAATAAATAATTAAACAAATAGAGTTGGGGTCTTATAATAAAGTAAATGTTGACTGCATAGTGTCTGAAAAATTTCTGATTTTGATTTCAAATGGTTATATTCTTAATGAGATAATAGCAGCTTTTTGAAAATGGCCAATACATTTCTTGATTAATTTCAATTTTTATTTTAATTTATACTCACAGCTTATTGCGGTATGGGCCAGCAGAGACCTTTTCTCCTCTGAGAAGACCCTTGAGCCACTGGAAATCCCTCATCCCCTCAGGAATGATCACATATTTTATACCCTGCCAAAAGGAAAAGGAGAGAACCCATGTTTTTTCTGAGCAGGGGAAGTAAATATAATATGACACTGTTGTCTTTTAAGTTTAAGTACCTCATCATGAGGGGCAGATTTATACCCATACTTCTTGAGTGATGTAGTGATGGAGTGGGCTGTGTGAACGTACACTGATGTTTTGTTTCCTAAATCCTCCTCATAACCCTTGCTGACGGCACCATTGATCCTGCCAGACAGATTAAAACATAGTGGTTTCAGGAATTTAAGTTTATTAACAGGTTCAGATCAAGAATATATTTCATCAGTTCTCACCAGTGTGAAAGTAGCTGAAAGGGCAATACAACTGTCTAGGTGTTGACTCAAAATATCTGGCATCTATAAACTCACATTCAAAGACTGTTAACCTAAAACAAAAGAGATGATTGCTGACTTCAGGAGAGCATGGAGAGGTCACTGTCCACTTAACATCGATGGATCCTCTGTGGAGGTTGTTAAGTACACCAGATTCCTTGGTGTTCACCTGGTCTCTCAACACCAGCTCCATAGCTAAGAAGGCCCAACAGCATCTCTACTTCCTGCAGAAGCTGAGAAAAGCCCATCTCCCACCCATTCTCACCACCCTCTACAGAGGGACTATTGAGAGCGCCCTAAGCAGCTGCATTGCTGTCTGGTATGGTAACTGCACTATCGGATCACAATACCCTACAACGGATAATGAAAACAGCTGGGAAGATCATTGGAGCCTCTCTTCCCTCCATCACAGACACCTATCCCACCCGCTGCATCTGCAAAGCCACCAGCATTGTGAAGGACCCCACGCACCCCTCAAACAAACTCTTCACCCTGCTGCTTTCTGGCAAGAGGTACCAGAGCATTTGAGCCCTCACTGCTAGACTGGGGCAACAGTTTCCTCCCCCAAGCTATCAGACTCCTGAACACTCAGTGACACACACACATACCTTCATACACGTCACTGCCTCAGGCACTTATCTGCACAATCTCACACATACACACACACACACGCATAGACCTTCATACTTCTACTTTTTGCACAATGCTCAGTCTTTTTCCACATCCCACTGTCATTGTTTGTCTTACGTCACTGTGTACTGTACCACTGCACATGGTTTAAATAACAATAAAGCCACTTGACTTGACCTCCTTATCGTGTTAATCATTTCATGTCTCACTAAGTTATTTCAGGTTTTGCAGGGTGTGGACTGAAGGCAGGCCAGTTTAGCAGGTGGAGAACTGCTGTTGTAATAGATGTAATAGTATGCATTGACGTAATAGTATGTCTTCCTGAAATATACAAGGGATTCCTTATGCACTGATAAAACATTTTCAATTTTTATCACTGCAGAACAGTTTTTCCTGTCTTGAGGTGACTGTTGTTGTTATTTGGCAGTATACCAAAAAAACAAATGAACTGAATTTCTCTAGAATGAGATATATCATAGACTGTATATGAAGGTTGGACATCTAAAGAGTAAAGACAATATGGAAGTAATTTAAGCCTGTATTCTTTGTACGGAAGTTGTTCAGAAGTCTATGATAAAACAACCCTTAGGTTCTCTTGCTCTCTAATTTCTAGCTCTCACTAGTTTAAAGTCTTATTGAATACAAAATGAAGTTCATTTTGCAAATTATGAGAGTCGCAAAGACAGATAAAGCAGGGTATGTTTTACACTGCTTTATCTTTCGTTACACTGGGCCTGCCATATGACCCTGAAGTGTCCCTAGGTTTCCCCGTCAAAGTCAAGTATTTTTCACAATACTTGTTCTTTGCTTCAAGAAATTAGGTATGGGTGATAAATACTAAAAGGATGACATCCTTCGTTAACCTTTTTGAAGTCTGGAGTCTTCTTACCCATGGTCATTTTTCCAGCCAAAATAGTTCTCTGTTAAATTACATTAGACCGACTACCAAAACAGAAAAAGATACTTATTACTTCTTAGCAACAGAAAAATGTAAACAAATAACTTGGAAAATTAGTAAGGTAGTCTGTAGTAGTATTTTCACATTTTCACGCTACCATCAAGTTAAAAGCTATAAGAATAACTTTGACATGAATGGCAGTAAATCTTCACCACTTTACTGTGAGTCAGAAGTAGTGTCTGTCAAACAAAACCAACTAAGCTTTGGGTTGTTTTTTCTTACCGAAAAACGTAATCATGGCCATCGATCTCCGCACCCTTCTTTGAGCCGTTCAGGATTCGTCCAGTACCCACCACAGCACAGCGCACACAGCCATCACCACCTGGTTTTGGGAGAAGCAGTGGCTCTTTTGGCTTTGGAATCAGCTTCACTGAATCCATCACATCTGCAAACCCAAAGAAAAACATGAATACACAATCTGTGCATGTTTTATGGTTGCTGTATGAGTAGAGAAGGTTTGTTAGTTTGGTTTAAACTAATGTTTCATATTTAAAAGAAAAGGCTAAATGATGGATGTCTTTATAACAACGTCTCAAACAACAATGTTCAGTTTATACAAGCACATTTTCCTTAATAATTAATTTTTTGAATAAATAAACATTTGAATTAATATATTTTAATTATATTTTACTAAAATAATTGCTTCATGTTTTTTTTATTAAGTAGTCCAGAGTTAGGTTTATATCAGGACGCCATCTTTTCTATTCATCCATTCCTAAATGCACTGACTTGCTGTTATTTCATTGGCTGTTTAAATGGTAAATGGTAAATAGCCTGTATTTGTATAGCGCTTTACTAGTCCCTAAGGACCCCAAAGCACTTTACACAACCAGTCATCCACCCATTCACACACAGATTCACACACTGGTGATGGTAAGCTACATTGTAGCCACAGCCACCCTGGGGCGCACTGACAGAGGCGACATATCTCATTTCATAAAACTCATCTGGTGAAACTATATAGGTGTTTAAAAATCCAGTCAGAGAATAGGTGTATATTACTCTCTTATTCTTCAGTCTGGCACACAATACTGGCTCAATATCAGCTTCAGAAAGACCTACCATCATATTTGTAGTCCATAAACCCAAAAGGATTGTTGAAATGTGAAAGTCGATTCCACTCGCTCATGTTAATGTTGTCTTTGTGCAGAAACAAACGTATGTTAGGAAGAAAAGCCTTCTTGAATTTCTCATCCTGAGAGTTTCGTAGAGACTGAGCACATGTCTGAAAATCATAAACAATATTAAATCATGAAACAAGTTAAAATGAATGACAAATCAGGAAACAGCAAAAGCAATAACGTCAAGAAGCCAAAAAGACAGAAACTAAAATGTCATCATGCAGATGGCTGATATGACTCCAGCTATGCTGGCTCACATCCATAAACTTAATACATTTGACTGTTTTTACTATATCTTGTCTTAACATGCTTACTGGTCGTCTATGTTGAGTATCTTCACTGTAAACATCTTCAAAATCCCACTGAGGAAGCTTCTTGAAGTCTTTTTTGTAGAGGAGAGCCATGGGGGTCTCAGCTACAATGCGTTGTGTTGTGTTGTTTTTTGCTGAATCGGCTATTTTTGCTTCAAGTCTTCTGCTAAAGTCGGGATGTGGAGGTCCTGATTTTAATTTTCTTTTCCAGTATGCCCTGTACCTCTCAATCACAAAGTCTTCCGATTCACTGTCATCTATGAAGGTTGACCAGCTGAATCAAAAGGGGAACAGAAGCAACATAAAATAATTAATGTGTGTTTCTTTGAAAAACTTTACAGAAATAAAATTATAATTTACCAGTAAACAGATTAAATCAATCATAGGTTTTTCATGAGTCAACATAGAAAAACAGAACCCACCTGATACTTTGTATTCTATTGTCTAATAAATTCAAAATAATCAAGAGAAATGATGACAGAAAAAGCAAAGAAAAAAACTTTAAAATTAACTCTGCCATCTCTGGTTTGTGGAGTTGTTGCTGTTCAGTTAAGCTCAAAAACTATCTGCTCTCCCTCCTCAGAATTGCTCACAGGTGGAAGAGCCACGTAACAACATGTCACTGATGCGGCAGGGCAGGGCTATAGCACAATTGCCAGAGAAAAAACAAAACAAAATCCAAAAAAAAACAAATTCATTCAGAAGCAGACACACCCATACATAAAACGTCATCAGACATCTGTGCCCTTATTACACAACAAACGGAAAGTCATGCACGAGTAAATTTGAATTGATTCCCTGGTTACACCAGCCTGCATTCCAAACATCCTGGCAAATTACCAACCCCAAGTTGCGTTCCATGAATGTGTGAATGTTAGATATAAAAGACTTAAGCATAAAAAAATGCTTGCATGAATGGATGAATAAAGAAATTTGTTTAAAGTGCTTTGAGTGCTCAGGTAGAGTAAAAGCGTATTATGTAACACCGGTCTGGTCATTTTTTTTCACAGACTTTATTTGATACACTGAGTGAAAATTACAAAAACATGACAATAAAAGAAGTACATTTCTGTAATTTTAAATTTATTTGTTTGTTAATCAAGCAACATGTTGTGTAATCATCGAAGTTTTTAAAAATGGTGAAAAAATTATAGGTGTTTTTTATGATTATATATTATGTGCAAGTATCACTAAACTGTCAAAAGGTAAAATTATGATACTGTCATAGTTGGTGCTGGTGCATTTTGTGCTTGTTGTGTAATTTTTAAAATCATTGCCTAAAATTGGTAAAATTACAAAGACATAATAAAAGAGAAAAGGATTTTCTATATTATTCTTAAAATATCCACAAATTTAATGTGTTTTAACAATAAATGTTAAATACAGTCAAGCCCATAATTATTCATACCCCTGGCAAATTTTGACTTAAAGTTACTTTTATTCAACCAGCAAGTTGTTGTTTCTTTTTACCAGAAATGACACAGGCGTCTCCCAAAAGATAATAAAACGATGTACAAGAGGCATCATTGTGGAAAAAAAATATATCTCAGCTTTTCTTTACATATGAGCACAAAGTGTCATGTCCAAAATTATTCATACCCTTCTCAATAATCAATAATGGCTATTACAGCAATCAAACGCTTCCTATAATTGCAGACCAGCTTTTTGCATGTCTCCACAGGTATTTTTGCCCATTCATCTTTAGCAATGAGCTCCAAATCTTTCAGGTTGGAGGGTCTTCTCGCCATTACCCTGATCTTTAGCTCCCTCCACAGATTCTCAATTGGATTCAACTCAGGACTCTGGCTGGGCCACTCCAAAACATTAATGTTGTTTACTGCTAACCATTTCTTCACCACTTTTGCTATGTGTTTTGGGTCATTGTCATGCTGAGATGTCGACTGCTGTCCTGGGCCAAGTTCCTCTGCAGACTGCCTGATGTTGTCGTTGAGAATCTTCATTTATTGCTTATTTTTCATGGTGCCGTTTATTGTGATTAGGTTCCCTGGTCCATTGGCTGAAAAACACCCCCAAAGCATCAGGTTCCCACCACCATGTTTGACAGTAGGAATGATGTTCTTTGGGTTAAAGCCTTCTCCTTTTTTACACCAAATGAAGGACACATCATTGTGACCAAACAATTCAATTTTTGTTTCATCTGACCATAACACAGAAGACCAGAAGTCTTCTTATTTGTCCAGATAAGCATTTGCAAAGGCCAAGCCAGCTTTTGTGTGCCTCATCTGGAGAAGTGGCGTCCTCCTTGATCTGCATCCATGGAACCCAGCAGTGTGCAATGTCCGTTGGACTGTCTGCCTTGAGACATTGCCACCAGCAGAGCCCAGATTCACCAGGATGGTTTTGGTGGTGATCCTTGGATTCTTTTTCACCTCTCTCACTATCCTCCTGGCCAGCACAGGTGTCACTTTTTGCTTCCGACCACGTCCTCTGAGATTTTCCACAGTGCAGAACATCTTGTATTTTTTAATAATACTTTGTACTGTAGCCACTGGTACTTGAAAACATTTAGATATGGCCTTGTAGCCCTTTCCTGACTTGTGAGCAGCCACAATGCGCACCCGCAGGTCCTCACTGAGCTCCTTTGTCTTAGCCATGATTGTCCACAAACCAACTGCAGAGAGCTGCTGTTTTTCGCCTGTTGAGTTAATTAAAACAGCTCTTCCCAATTAATCAGGGTAATTAGGATGCTTTAGAACAGCTTGGACTATTTGGAATGGTATAGAGGCTTGAGGATATGAGGAGAGTGTAGTTTGCGGAACGCTTGGATTGGAAGTAGTTGAAACAGACTGTCGCTGAGAGTTTGTGCTTGGAAGGCATAGTTGGGTAACTGTAGCTAGTGTGTCTTTGGGTGTTTGGCTGGTGGTTTTCAGAGTGTGAGTGGGATTAGTAGGGGAGTTGGCCGACAGCCTGGACAGGCCCGGTAATAATCTCCTGCGGATCACCTCTTACAGACCGAGGCGAGGTAATGATAGAGGGAGGAAGGAGTGAGTGGAGTAGTATGGATGATAGTGAAGAGGAGGAGGTTGGCGGGCAGTGTGAAGAGAGTGAATGGGAAAACGTTGGGAAGGGGGTCAGGGTTAGTGAAAGGAAAAGGAAAGAGAGAAGTGAGGGTAGTTCAGAAGGATCTGGTAGAGAAGGTGAAAAGGGGGGAGCAAATCTACCCGTGAATGTCATCTTGAGGTTTGAGGAGTGGGGATTAGAGCACAAGTGGGCGAAATTAAGACTATGTCCATGTCCTAGTGACTATCCACTAGCCTGGATAGAATTGAAAACTGCGTTTTCGTCTGAAAAAGCTTCGCGTCCACACTAGCGTTTTCAGTCGTTTTCACAGAGTTGTGCATCCACATTGAAACGGCCGAAAACGCTTACGTTCCAGCACTGCGGCCTGCCTCATTTCTGTCAGCCGTTTATGTACTTTCCGGCTCATTGAAACGGCGCAGCAAAAGGTCGAGGAAAAGCACCGAGTTTTTTAAATGGACTAACAATGAGGTGGAGTTGTTGCTGCGAGTAACACAAAAGTACAAACTTGCAAAAGCGAGTGAGAATTAAATAATTTGAAGAAAAGCTATCTGGAGTATGTACAAACTGATATTGACCTTCAATAGGGCTGTCAAAATTGTCAAAATTCCATTTTGAAATGTATGCGTTTTCGAGAGCGTTTTCAAAACGCTGCGTTTTTCCTTGGGGAAAACACCATCTCAGTGTGGACGGGAGGCCAAAACGGAGAGAAAACGTCCACACTACGTAGCCTAAGTATGTTAAGGTACTCAGAGAAGGTAATCTACTGATTGGCTGTAATACGGTGGAAAAAGTGGAAAAAGCAAGGAAACTGGTGGGTGTGTGTAAAGTTAAAGTGAAGAATATTACAAGAATTGGGGAAAGGGGAGTCAATGGAAGCAAAGGGGTCATTGTGGGAGTACCGGTAACTGTAAGTATGAAGGACCTGGTGAAGAACTTAAAGTTAAGAAATGGTGAGATTAAAGGGGCAAGGAGAATGACTAGAGGTCCAGAGAAAGTGGAAACAGAAACTGTGGTGGTGGAGTTTGAAACAAAAAAAGGTGCCAAAGGACGTCTTCTATGGGTTTGTAAGGTTCAGTGTGAGGGAATTTGTACCCAGGCCAATGAGATGTTTTAATTGCCAGGAATTTGGACATATTGCCAAGGTGTGTAAAGGGAAGAGAAGGTGTGCTCGATGTTCTGGGGACCATGAGTAAGGAAAATGTGGCGTGGGAGTTAAGCCAAAATGTTGTAGTTGCGGAGGGGAACATAGTGTCACTTTTTGGGGGGGTGAAGTTATGAAACAGCAGACAGTTGTTCAAAAGACAAGGGTCATGCAAAAAGTGACATATGCGGAAGCCTGTAAACTGGTTGAGAAAGAGAGGCAGACTGGGAATCCCAGGCTGGGAGAGAAGCAAGTGCTGGAAAAGATTATGGAGATGGTAGAAAGGAAAATGGAGGAAGAGAAAAAGAAGATGGTGACATTCATTGCGGGCGTAATAAATGCAACGTCAGATGTAAAGTCGAAGACAGAGAGGATCCAGATTATTGTTAAAGCAGCATGTCATAGTTTAGACATTAAGAATATCAGATGGGAGGATATTAGAGGGGAACTCAGTAGTCAGGTGAGCCAGGAGGGAAAGTGTGGTGGTTAACTTTTCTTCTAACCGGCAATGGCAATGGAATGCAAGGAGTCTTTTGGTAAATGGCCAAGATTTTAAACAGTTTGTATATAACCAAATAGAAAAGCCTGACATAATATGTGTTCAGGAAACATGGTTAAAGCCTTGTTTGGACTTTAGGGTGTATGGATATATACATGTAGCTGTTAGGTGTGATAGGGATGAGGGGACTGGAGGGGGGTGTCTGACATTGATTAGGGAAGGGATACCTTATAGGAAAACTGAAAGGAAGGGGGAGTTGGAGTATGTTGGGGTTGAGGTATAGCTGGGAAGGAATGTGACTATGATTAATAATTTCTACAATCCTTGTAGAAAGCTGGGAATAGGTAAGCTGGAAGAAATGGGGATGAGAGGAAATATTATGGTGTGGAAATTTTAATGCACATCACTCACTGTGAGGGAGTGATGGAACAGACTATAATGGTACAGTATTAGATTAATTTTTGGATGATAATAATCTTTCCCACTGTCGCTGGGGTATGCAAAAAAAAAAAAAGACTTACAGAGAAAATGTAACATTTTGTGTTGATTGATATCACTCTCCAACATTAAGCATAAAGCTATTACAAACTGGTAGCTTAGCATTAAGACTTTGATTAAGGTGAAATAGCCTTAGTATCTCCATTTTACTTAATCGTGCTTTCAGAAGTTAACAAATCAGCATTTTTAAGCTCAAGATGACTGAGTGTCAACCAAGACAGTCCTACAACATCCAGAGCCTTCAGGAACTCAGGGCAAACCTAATCCAACCCATTGGCCCTGCCACCAAGGAGTTGTTTACTGCCTCAGTGACCTCACTCCTAGTCATAGACGAGTTGTCCCTCTTGTCCCCAGACTCTACCGAAGACGTGCCAGTGGGAGTAAGGAGGTCCTTGGAGTATTATTTCCACTGCCCGACAGTGTCCTCAGTCGAAAATAGCAGTGCTCTGCCCACACTATACACAATGCAGGTGGAGCACTGCTTTCCATTCCTGAGTCACCTGGCGGTTTGCCGGAGTCGCTTTGAGGCAGTCAGAAAGTCTTTTTCCATGGCCTCTCTGAACTCCTCCCACACCAGAGTTTTTGCTTTGGGGCCCTTCACAGCCTCAGCCAGAACTAATGGATAATGCTGATAAACTCCTGGCAGGGAAGGATTACCAAAATTGTCTGTGAAGGTTCTCAGTCATCCAGGTCATCGTAGTCTAAGGAGCTTGGAAAGAAAAGCGTCTGGACTTCTTTAAGTTGCTTGAAGATGTTTCACCTCTCATCCGAGAAGCTTCTTCAGTTCTAGGGTCAAATGGTGGAGAGTCACAGATTTAAACCCAGTGGGAGTATCCCCCCAAAGAGGGACAAAGGACCCTCTGATGATCCTCTACCTAGTCACATGAGCCAGGTGTGAAAACGGCTGTAGGTCACAATCAGTCAAGGTTTCGGGTAAGCTCATTGTAAAACCTAACCCCACCCTATCATGTGATTTCCTGAGGTCAGATGGCCCAGGGTGTGAGTGGGCGTTAAGGCGTCTGGGAAGGGATCTCAAAACTGGATTATAGATGGCAGACAGTTGGCGTCGTAAACCACCGCCTCTGTTCAAAGATGGTCGCTCACAGTGGACATAAATGGCCTCTTTTCTTCAACTTCGTCTTCAAGCAACTTAAAGAAGTCCAGATGCTTTTCCAGACGCTTTTCTTTCCAAGCTCCTTAGATTACCAAAATTGTACACAATGTCACATCCAGCAGGAAAAAAAAAAGATAACATGTATTCCTCCTTTTTTCTCTTCACAGTTCCTATTCCTGTTTCTTAGAGCCCTATTAGGAGGCATATTGTTTTTCTTGTTTTGTTGGATGAGGAGTGGTGCCTTGTTTTTTCAAGCTTTTGAACTGTTTAGTCTGCCACAGATGAAATGCATTCATATTGGTGTGCACTCCCACATGAACACATGGCATTGAACAATCAGCATGATATGTTCAACATGACAGGAAAACCATTCAGACTGACTGAAACGTAACAAAATTCACAAATGTGGAAAAAAGTTGCCACACAAGTGTTCTTGTGCCTAACTTGACTTTTTTGTGTAATTTGTAAACCGTAATAGAAAAAATAAAGAAAAAAGAAGGAATGTGTGTTATCATTTTTTCTTCTGGATGTGACATTGTATGTCACAATTTTGATAATGCTTACCTGTCAGGAGTTTATCAACATCACCCATTAGTTCTGCTATACCCCTCTCCCCATCTCACTTGCAGTATTAGCAGTAGTAATAGTGACAGTATGACATTACTGAGAAATTATTTTTCTCTTCTATTTTTCAATATGTGATGATTACTGAAAATTTCTTACAGCATTATAAATATGACTAAAAACACTGCAAACTGTTGGTACCTTGGCTATGTTAATGAGTTTTTGGTCCTCATCTTTTTTAGGTAAGCATCTGATGGAGTGCTTCTATCCTTACTTAAAGGAATACTTCAAGTCTTTGGAAAGGCCATTATTCATTTTCTTACCCGGAGTTAAATAGGAGTACTGACACCGCTCAAATTTGTCCTGAAAACATGAAGCATGCAGTTTGGATCTGTGACTCTGTCATGGCACTGGGTCTGTGACCAAGTGTTTTGTGTTTTCGGACTTTTGGACCCTGCTTATGTTTATTGAAGTCATCTGTGTTCCTTAGTCTTTATTTGCTATTTTTTAGTTTCCTTGTACTTCCTAGTTTAATCACTGGCATTTGCGGTTCTTAATTTCATGTTCATTTGGTCAGTGCCTTTTCATGTCCCGATTGTCTTGAGCTGGTCTGTGTGCTCTGCCCAACTCGTCATGTTTCCCTCGCTCTCTCTTTCTCTCTGTCCCTCATTCCCTCACCCTCATTCTGTGTCTGCCTATAGTCTTGTCTCTGTCACCATGTTTAGTGTTCCCCAGCCGTGTCTGTGTTCCTCTCACTCCCTCTGTTCCCTGTATTTAGTCATTGTGCGTCTCAGTGTGTGTTTCTCGTGTTTCCTGTTTTATTCTGACAGTCTCTAGTCTCATGTACATTGTCACGTTATGTCTGATTTGTTCCGACTGTGTTCCCCAGCTGCCTCCACTTCCCTGATTATCCTGCTGTGTATTTACTGTGTGAGTTTCCCTTTGTCCCTCGTCAGATCGTCTGTTCGTCTTCCTTCATGTGTCGGTTCTCAGGTTTAATGTTTCATGTTTCAGGCTTATGATGTGCTCCTCTGTCTTTTAGTGGACTTTTTTTTTCAAATGACACAAATGATTTGTGTGGCAAATGTTTATTTTATTTATTTTTTTAATCCCTGAGGCATTGGCTGCATTTTTAGGTAGATTAGTTGCATATAACTGTTGTTTGCAAAACTTGTGCATAGGTTTTTAAATTTTCTATTTCAAGTTATGAAAATAATTCATTAAATATGTTTGTGGTTATTACAATAAAACATATAGTTTTATGTTATTAATCGGATTTTATATTTTGTGTCTGATTTTAGATCCATTGTGTTAATACAGTATGTTAAAATGAAAAGATAACTGTAAATTCAGACATGTGAGGTGATGCTAAAAAAGAATGATACAAAAAAAGGCAAGGTAAACAGTTTTTAAAGGTGAAATATAGAGGTAAAATCAAAAGTATTGTCAGGGTCCTGGGTCTGAGCGACCCAGGATCTCTGACCAGCTATGGCCTTTTGTTATATTATTTGTATTGTATATGTATTTTTGGTGTTGCTGCCACTACTGTTTGTGTGTGTGTATATATGTGTTTGGCTGTAAGAGGATGTCAAGCACCTGCAGACCTGGTGGGTGTGGCCCTGCTGGCGGCCTGGCCACACCCGAAGCCACACACCTGCTGCTGATCAGGGCTCGTCGGGGGAGCTACTTAGGAGAGTCTTGGAGCTCCCACCGACGCGGGATCATTGCGTTAGACTCCACGAGAAGTGTGGAGCGCCAGACAGCAGCCAGCACGCGGAGTGCTGAGACACGGGAGCGGAGAGCACTGAGACACGACACGGGAGTCAGGGGAAATCACAGGGGATTTATTGTCATTATTCCATTCACTGTAAATAAAGAGCACCGTTTGCATCGTAGAGTACCGCGACTGGGTCCTCCTTTCCCCACATCCCCACGGTCCGCCATGCCAGACCGTGACAAGTATAGTCAAAAACAGCCAATTGTACCCTGGACCCCAGTGTTAAGTAAATTGCGCATGCGGGCCGCTTTGAGGGTTCACACTAGAGCGCGTTTGCTGTCACATTTTATTTGTAGTGTGAACAAGCAGACAGGTCTTAAAGCTCAATTCCGATTTTTTGATCAAATCCGATTTTTTTTTTTTTTTTTGTCTGCTTGTTCACACTACAAATAATGCGCAAAAGAAGACGTCACACACAACGCGCTCTGTTTAGACCCAGACCAAACAATATTGTTTGACTGATGGCCCTTAATATAAAGACTTGTTTCGGACTTTACGTTTTGCTTTAAGTTGTAAAGTTATTTTTGTTATTTACATATGGCCTAATAATTATCCTTATTGCTCTTTTAGAGAGGAGCGGTGCTTCAAAGGATAGTTGCAGATTTCTGTCAGAATCTGCAGATTACACAGTACAATTAAAATGTTCACGTTTCTCCAACGTTGTCTTCCAAACAGTTTCACTGACATCTACACGGGATGGCCAGGAAGCGTTCGCGATGTCTTCTCGGGCGCTTCTCCGGCGTCTGTCTTGTGTCAGTGACGTAAAAGACGGACTTAATGCGGCATGACCGTTCAAACAGCAGTCGCTTTCTAAAACATCAGATATGTATCGGATTCAGTACCACATACGAAAGTGACCCAGGTCGGATTTGAAAATATTGGATTTGTACTGTTCACGCTGTCATACCATGATCGGATATGGGTCGCATAAAAAAAAAAAAAAAAAAGTCGGATTTGATGCGCTTTCGCCTGCAGTGTGAACGTAGCGGGATTTGATCAAAAAATCGGAATTGAGCATTAAGTCCTGCAGTGTGAACATAGCCTAAAAGGCACCGAGTGATGCTGGTGCATTTAATCACTGAGTTCACTTGACTAAGTTATCAATATTTTTTTACAGCAATATCATGAAAAAGTTAAGTATTAATTTGACATTAAACAATAGACAACTTAGCTGGTCTGATCATTTTTGGACAGGCATCAAAACAATTGCCCTTCTGTAGTTATTATTGGTGATTCTGCTGTGAGACTGAAAATTTCTGGATTTGACAAGTCCCTGTGTTACAGTACACTGAGTCCACCTTGTGGCAAAGCAGAGGAAGCTCCTCAAAGGATAAATACTGAAGATAAAATCAGTATCTGCTATGGGGCAGATGGAGGAACAGAAACCTCACTACTTTTGCTGCTTTTAGTGTCTTTTTTAAATTCAAATGTTATTACTAACATCTAAAGATATTCTTTTTATTAACAGAACATAAACAGTGAGCACAGCGGCTGTAAAGAAGCCTTCTTCAAATGTTTGTTACTATATATGTAATAACTATCAGGCTTTTCAAATGGGTGACGGGACTTACCGACATTGGTCAGCTCTAAGCTAGGCTCCTCTAGTTACATCAGTTGCTTTAAGGCCACTTGAGGGTAAAGAGCTGATCAGGCAGAGAGAGATTATAACTGCAAATCCAAGTGAAATCTGTAGTGCAACCAAAAACAATGGTTGGCGATTCCAGCATGATCAAATTTATTGCACTTGTGATCTTGTTGTCTTTGATTGGTCACTTCGAAGACAGGGACCGGGTCTGCACAATTAACTGTCATAAACTTCAAGTCTTGTTCCTGCCAGTGCTATTACATTTCCCTCAGACACACTGTCATGTTTTGAGTTTTTGTTGGACTTGTATTTTTCAAAGAGTAAGATAATGATGTCTGGTTCCCAAAAGTTATTTTCTATGTTATCTTGGGTTTTCTGACTGAGCTTCAGTCTTCTGTTTATCATCTTTATTCGTGGTTTCTCTGAGTGTTTTCTCTGTGTTTCATTCCTTTGTCTCCCCAGTCGGTCATGAGTGTTTCTCTCCAGTCTCTGTGTTTGTTACTTCCTCAGGCCACAGGTGTGTTCCCACCTGTGGCCTGTTCATTTGTTATCCCTTGTGTGTATTTATGTCAGGTTATGTTAGGTTAGGTTTAGGGTAAGGGTTAGGGTTAGGCATTCATTTTTGATGCTTAGGGTTAGGGTAAGCGGCTAGGGAAAGCATTATGTCATGAGATGTCCCCACGAGGATAGCAACACCAGACGTGTGTGTTTGTGTGTGTGTGTGTGTGTGTGTCTTTGTGAATTTGTTTTATTGCTGATCTCTGTGGGTTTATCTCAGCAGTCACCATCAAGTTGTTAAAATACTCCAGGTGGTTTTTCGACCTCTGAGCAAATCTCAGAAGAAGGAGAAAATACTTTTCTTTTTAATTAAACAGCAAAACCTCCACTCAGCAGTGATGCCAATCCAAAAGTTCAGGATTTTTTCTTTGCTCCTTTTAGTAACAGTTGGTTTTCTGGTGTTTATTCTATCACAGGAACCTTTATCAAAAAGGTAAGTTGTTTTGTTTTTTTGGAGGGGGGGGGGGGGGGGGTTAATATTTTGTGTTGATATAAAGAGTCATTAAAAAGGGAACTGTGAACTGATTTGCTAGATCTGTTATTTGTACTTTGCTACTTTTTGTTGACTGTTATCTCTATTGCTTTTCTGTCTAATTCCTGATTCAGGTGGATCACTTTCTCAGGAAAAAATGGACACAAATGGGAAAACTTTTCTTTTGACAGTCTCATTACATTTTTGGGAAAAATCAAAAAAACATCTGCACCACCTTTTGTGTATACCACAGCTGGCAAAGCAAAAGTTATTTCAACAAAAATGAAGACGGTGACAAAATCTAAAACCTCTACACGTGGAGCCATGGCTGAGACTCCTATGCCTATCCTCTACAAAATAAATTTCACAAAGCTTCCTCAGTGGGATTTTGATGATGTTTATAACCAGGATGCACCACCTAGACCGACAGTAAGCATGTTAAGATATAAGACAGGGAATATAAATGCAGTTCCTAATTTTCCTGTCTTTGGGTAGAGGCAGCGCTGAATTCTGCTCAGCCAAGCAGTCAATCGTTTTCCTTTGTTGTGACCTATACATGTACCTTGTTTTCCCCTTTAAATTCATTATTTTCATTTTGTGGAGCTGTTTTTCTACCTTTGTGGCTTCTCATATGTCTGCACTCACTCTTTCCTGCAGTGATGCACTAATTTTGAAATTCTCTGCTGAAACCAATACAGATGTTTAAAAATAACTGTCTGGCACATGGCTAATGCTAACACTTATTTTGCTGTTCCTTTATTACATTTTTTTTGTCATTTGGTTCTCCTCGTTATTAATTATTCAAGGCTGGTATTTAACAGTTGGATCATTATATCAGAGCAAATTCTGTCTTAGGCTCATTTCCTGTATTTAATAGCTTTATGATTTTCAGACATGTGCCCAGTCTCTGCGAAACTCTAACGATGAGAACTTTAAGAAGGCTTTTCTTCCAAACATACGTTTGTTTCTACACAAGGACAACATCAACATGAGCGAGTGGAATCGGCTTTCACATTTTAATAATCCTTTTGGTTTTATGGAGTTCAAGTATGATGGTAGGTCTTTAAGTGGCACACCTATTTTCATTTGTTATTCCACATCCTCAAGCAACTTTTTGACACATAATGCTAAGCATAATAATGCTTATAATGCTAATGCTGTAGATGTAAGATCTAATTTGATGGCTTTATTTCCACAAAGTGTCAACACAAAGCAGGAACCCTAGGTGAAGAATTAAGCCAACAAGAAATTGACAAAAACTGCAGTTCCTCTAGCAGCCACTTGAGGCTACTTCTCAAGTCAACACTCCCCTATCCATTTTCTTATGTTTATCCAACTCAGGGTTCATGGTGTTGCTATAGGGTACCGCCTGCAATATGCAGACTCCACACAAAAAGACCCCAGGCTGGATTCAAACCCAGCCTTGCTGTGAATTTATGGTACCACGCTTGTGTCCAGTTCTGTGTATTTGCTTTCTGAGAGTGGTTTTAAACCAGTCCTCCAAAATCCTAGCTGTGTGTTGCTCTACATAGATGACCCTGTGTGTTGAAAACTGATCGGCTGACAAGGAGCTAAAACAAGGAAGTTAGCAATAGCAGAAGAATGAGGGGAGCATCTATAAGAAAATTAAAAGATCTTAAGTTTTTTTGTTTGGGGTTGTTTTTTGTTTTGTTTTGTTTTTTTTAACAGCGAAAATGATGATGAGGCTCCAAACCAACCACATCCCTGAACTGGGCAAGCAGAATAAAATTAGCAATTAGTTCATTGTTTAAATTAACTACTTTAATAGAACATGTTAGCAGTTATTCCTTCCTTCATTCATTGTTGTTAGAATTAATTTAATTAATTAATTCTAATATGCAAGAAAATCCCAATTTACTCTTGTTCTGCACACTGAAAATTCCCTTCTCTTTTAGTAAACATGAGTGGGTGAGTCAGGTGAAGCTGATGAAACAGCTGTCAATGCATGAATAAGAGCTATGGCCTTCATCTTGCCTCATTGCTTTCATATACAGGATACATTGCTGTGCTTGCACTACAGCACTCACAAAGTAAACACATATTTGAATTTTTCTTTTTGTTTGCAGATGTGATGAAGTCAGTGAAGTTGATTCCAAAGCCGAAAGAGCCATTGCTCCTCCCAAAACCCGGCGGTGACGGTTGTGTGCACTGTGCTGTGGTTGGTACTGCAGGAATCCTGAACAACTCCAGAATGGGTGTGGAGATTGATGCTCATGATTATGTTTTTCGGTAGGAAAGAACAAACAGAACAACACTATCAGCTGTGTTTATTAAGGTGTATCTTTTACTAAAAGTTAAGTTTAAAACATGTAGCGTGAGAACGGCTGCTGTTTAACATTCACTGTAAAAATGTAGCACTGTGTCTGATAGCTCACCTGCTTGAGGTGTAGAAACTCCAAAATATATTGTTCTCTTTCAAACATCAGTGTCGCCATACAGTCAGGTTGGAAAGCAGGTTAAGTGAATTAACTTTGAATAAGAGTACGTTCTGAAATGTTTTGGGGAAACACTTCAGTGGTATTGCTGCAGGTGGTTGCTTCCACAAGGGGACAATTCTCCCAAAATGAAAGCCATGATTGATTCTCAATTGATCTGAACAAATTACTAAGCTTAAGCATTTGAAGCCAAGCTTAACATCTGCAACACCTGTTTGTTTCGACTGTGTGGCAGGATGAATGGTGCTATCACCAAGGGCTTTGAAGAAGATGTAGGAAACAAAACATCGGTGTATGTCCACACAGCCCACTCCATCACTTCATCACTTTACATCCTTAAAAAACACGGATACAAAGCTGCTCCTCATGATGAGGTAAGTAAGCTTTTTATTGGCCCTTGATTTTTGCTTTATTCCACCAGAGTAAAAGTGGCTTCAACGTCCTCCTTTTCCTTCTGGCAGGGTATAAAATATGTGATGATTCCTGAGGGGATGAGGGATTATCAGTGGCTCGAGGGCCTTCTCAAGGGAGAAAAGGTCTCTGCTGGTCCATACCGCAACAGACTGTGAGTTATGTGCTGCTGCAGAATTTATGGCTTTTTGTGGTGTGAAATTAAAATAAATTGAGAAACTGGAACATTTTTATTAAAATGCTATAACATACATTTTATTAGGTGTCTATTAAAACTGTAAATTTAAAAACAGAATGTGCAATAAGTATTTTGCCTTAAATTTACTAATAATTTTACAAATCATTTATCTCATCTGCTTTCTGTTTGTGCAAATCAAGCCTTTTGGTGAAAGTGAGCTTTTAGGGGAATAATCAGCATTTACTTTAAACTGATTAATCAAACTGTAAGACTTGTGTATTGCCACTTTAATTTAAAAGACTCTTTAAAGCAGAATTGTTTATGTCGATTGATTAAATTTCATTTGCAGACAATTAATTATGATAGTGTACTACTTAGAAGTGTAAACTTTTCTTTCACTTAAGTAAATGCATACAATTTTTTTTTTAATAACTACACGGCTGTTCTGCAGACCATCTAAATTTTGTGTCATACATGCACACTCAGACTGATATTCAGGTACAAGATTTTGGTCTAAAATGCTCTGGAGGCACATAAGCATATGTTTACAGCTATTGCCTCCAGCAAATAAATTTAATGGCGTTTGAGAAAGTAAAACATCTCATCATCCTTTCATTACTCCTATTATTCAACCCCCCCAGGCCAAGGACCTACTATTCAGGGCAATACAACGAGAGCCGCTTCTATGTTCTGCATCAGGATTTCCTCCGATATGTGCGGAACAGGTCAGCCTCCTTCATCATCCAGTCCAGAATACTTATTTTTAAACAGTCCAGACTATTTATTCTATTTTTTTATTATTATTTAAAGCCTTTAATTATTTAAAGCCTTCTCTCAATTAGAATATTAAAAGTTGTTAAAAGTTAAAAGGTCCATAAATGTTTGATGATTTTTTTTAATCAAACAATCCAGAAAACATTGAAGTACAAATTTTATGCATAGTCCAAGTCAACTTTTCCCATTGTGAAAATATTTATACAAATCAGACCGACTCTGTGCAGTTCTTTCTGCTTACATTGATTGAGGAGCAGCCAGGGGCTGCTAATCAAGGGGAAGTTTTAGCAGTTTGCTGCTCCAGACCATGCACGTGTGTTCTAACACCATGCTACAGTCTTCCCAACAGTGGGGGTGCGATGTTCAAAGAAACTGCAAAAACCACAATAGCTACACCTCAGATTCTAACAGTCTCAGTTAGCATGTTAAATGTTAAAGATCATGACATTACAATGAAGAAAATAAAAAAGCCTCTACTCTCTAAAAAAAAATTGCAGCACTGTTTAGATTTGAAAAGTTCAATCTGAACAAACCGCAGGACTTCTAGAACAATGTCCTTTGGACAGATAAGTGGATAAGTGAAGTGGAAATTAATTCCCATAATGCACAGCACCACATTTAGAGAGAACCAAATACAGCATATCAGCTCAAAAACCTCATACTGACTGAAACACCAGTGCGGGAGGGAAGATGATGATTTGGGTTTGTTTTCTAGCCATAGCAAATGGACATTTTATGGTCGAAGAGCTGACCATAAACCAGCCTGTATATCGAAGTGTTCTACAGCCAAATGTGAGGCCGCCTGTACAACAGCTAAAACTGTCCAAACTGAGTCATTTAGTAGGACAATGATTCCAAATCAAGCAGCAAGCGTACAACAGAATGGCTGTGGAATCAAGGTGCTGCAATGTCCCATTCAAAGTCCAGACCACAACTCAATGGAAATGTGTGGTGAGAAATTAAGACACCTGTGCATAAACAAATGCCAACAAATACTGAACTGAAGCAAAAAAAAACAACAACAAAAAAACAGAAAAATTCTTCCACAACAATGTGAGAGACTGTTAGTAATACAGAAAATAATTATTACTTCAAGTTATTGTTGCTAAAGCCAGTTTTACAAGCTATTAAACCGTTGCATTACAGGTTCTTGAAGTCACCCAATCTGAATAAGAGATACTGGGCGATGGTCAGACCAACCAACGGGGCATTCGCTCTCTTCCTGGCTCTGCACACCTGTGACACAGTGAGTTAACACTTGATTTTAACTTCTTGACATTAAAGCTACTTCTAACCACACCTTTGGAAGAATGCAGCACCCCATGCGTACATTAACTTTGTATTAAAAGCATATTAACATCAAACTATCTTATTACTGTTTTAGCAGTATATTTCAAGCATATTTCTATACTTACAACAACTACATTTTGGAGAATAAGTGGAAAGACCTTCCCAGCAATCACATAATAAAGTTGTATCACAGATCTGTACCATTATCAGGGATAGATAAGCTGAAGGAACACTGACTTTTTGTGTACCCTCCAAAGAAAATAAGATAAAGATGCTTAAATTAAACATGTAAAATAAGGTGTGTCGCCCGTTTTATTGAACTGTTCCAATGTGTGAAGACATAGACCCGCAGACCATCTGGACAGCATCAATAAAACTGATGTCACACCTTGTTTTACACAGCTATTTAATAAACTTGTCAAACAAATTCATCAAGTGTCTATAACATATTCCAAATCAAGAGTTGCATGCATTTACATAAGTCTCACAATGGTAACTTTATCATTTACTTTGAATTATTGGCAGTTCCTCTTAACAGCTTTCTTTTTTTTGACACTTTTTATTTTGCTGTTGGCCAAAGTCTGATCTGTTACTCTTGTCAAGAGTTTTCTTTTTTAAGGCATTTTGTGGGGTGATTTTTCTTTTTTACATTCTCACAGCAGGCTAATTGTGCTAGGGTTCAAAGATGGACCAAAATTCAGAGTAAACCAAAAAGCAAGGCTTGTCAGACAGTGTGTCTGCTAGTTAAAGGTACAGTTTCTTTATTTCTCAAGGACAGAAAAGAATGAGAGAACTTCACTCAGAGATGGAAAGACAGGAGACGAAGAAGACATTCAAAGAATAGAAATGCTAAGGGATATTTGATAAAGTGCATATTTAAAGCTCTAGAATGTCCTCGGATTGCACCGTGGTTAGCCCTGTTGCCTCACAGCAAGAAGCCCCTGTTCAAATACAGCCTAAATACATTTGCACCACCTTGATGCTGTCTAGGTGAGGTGGAAAGCAACGATAGCTTATGTAACATCTGCTTGCAACTTGCTGAATTCAGATGCGTAAATCTGCAAAGAATGCTGATCTAAGCCAGTCACCTCAAGGTGCTTTAAATTGTAAGTTGAAGACCCCACAATAATACAAGTATCTGTAGTAAAAGGAGAAAAAAGAAAGGGGGAAAACTGGCTCCAAACCAAACCAAACCAAACCAAACAGAATCCAATTCTTTAAAAACCTGAAATCATGACAATTTGAATTACCATAATTGTTCTCCCTTTAATATGTTGCTTCTCTGATGATAAAAGTAATAATTATCATTAGAGAAGATAGTGAAGATCAAGGCATATTTATATTTTTATTTAACATTAGCTGTTGCTGTTAAAGAAGGAGTTAAAGATAAACTAATAAACTGGGCTTGTTAAAGTGGCTCCCCATGTGTTTTACTAATTCCAAAAGCAGTTATGTCGTTTTTATCATTTATTATTTCAGTGTAATTCAATCCCCTTTTTATTTCTCACTACTTCATCTTCAGGTGGATGCATACGGATTCATGAGTGAAGAATTCAAGAAATACTCCAACTACTATTATGACAAGTATGTTAAAACCAGGGTCATTTTCTATTCCAACCACGACTACATTATAGAGAAGAACACATGGAAAAACCTTCACAACAGCAAAATATTAAATCTGTATCAGGGAGAGTAAGTACACCAGGGGCTGTAAGATCTGCAGCAATGCTGCAATGGCAAGAATAAAAGCAATGGGATAAGGAAGAGATTGTTATTTACCGATTATTACAAGTCAAATAGATAAGGTTCAGATAAGAGGGTTGTTTAACAGCACCATAAACATCTTCTCCACAATAAATTCCTTCTCTTCTCTTCCAGTTAAGATCCGGTATTATAACCACACATTTGAGTAAGTCAGAGCAATCTAGGATGAAATTTACACTTTTTCTGTTCCTACCCCCTTATTTCAAATTTCATTTCTTACAAATCAATATTCAGAATTTGACATTATATGATCCATACATGTTTAACTATATACAAGTCTACACTCATATACAACACATAAACATACACACATAAAACAATTTCAGCACATAAACCAAAACAACAACAAACTACATTTTTACATAAACTAAGCACCCTGTGGTTAACACCCACTTAATCTCTGAGGTTATTTTTATATCTATGTGACAAAATACCTTAATGAACACTTTAAGCTTGGGTTACTCTGGCCTTGATCTATAAAAATGAGGACAAGACTTCAATATAATATAATGAGACAACTCAATCGTTATGACCGGGTTTAAGTAAAGCTAACTGCCAACAAAAACTGCTCAGCAACACGTTAAAAATTAATATATGTAATGTTTACACATATGGTAATGGATGCTGGGTGTACATGCAAGGCCTACCAGTTATTACAAGTAACAATCCAACAGTCAATACCACTCCTTTAAAATGCAAATTGCAAGTGTTACTAGGCATGTAATGTGATTATACCTTTATAATAATACAACATGAATGTGTATTTTTGACAAACCTCTTAGAGATGCAGAGAAAGTTTACTGGGTATAAAGACTTTCTGTCTCTACATTTAATACTTGTATTATTTTGTTTTAATGTTTTGGGGTTTTTTCATTTGTTTCTGTGACGTTACAGTGAATTTTCTTTGAAGGGTTTATGTAAAAGTATTCAGGATGTGGCTGTTGGTATTAAACTTAAATGATGTGATGTGATGTTTTTCGACTGCTAGAACTACTACTGATGAGATATAAAGGCTATAAATTGTTTATTTTGGGCCGTGGGTGGTTAAATTGTTTCTCCAATCTGTATCTATCTCAGACAGTTGCAGTATGAGCTCTGAGATGAGCTCCTGCAGTAAACAGCACCACCTGCAGCTTTTTCAGAGCAGAACTTTATCCAAGTACTGTACTTTGACTTACTTTGTACTATATATCAGTACTGCAGTAATATAACATAACGTCACTGTTTTACCATAATAATAATTAGGTGAGTGGTTTTTTTTATGTTTTGTTGAATCTATCTTGTTTAATCACACTGTTTTATTCACAAGTGAAACTAAATACACTTTTTTAAATACATGTTGTGATGTGTTTACTTTCTTTCCTATTGATCATTTTGTATCTTGTAAATTAACCGTGTCACCCAATTCTACACACACACTGTACTTCAATACTTTTTCCATTATTTCTTTTCTTATTTCATACAAATATTATGTTAGGTATACTTTACTAGTATTAAGTTCAGTGCTACTTTAATTCTTTATGGTATAGATTCAACACATTGATGGAAACTTTCTTTAGAGATTTTGGTCCATGTTGAGATGATAGCATTGTGCACTCCAGTTCCACCCGTTCCCAAAGAATTGAGATCTGGTAACTGTGGAAGCCATTTAAATGCAGTGAATTCATTTGTTATGTTAAAAAAAAAGTGTGAGATTATCTGAGAAAGCAGTGGCACTCCTTGTGGTCTTCTGCTGCTGTAGCACATCTGCTTTAAGATTCGACATGTTCTTCTGCATATACTGTCACCCTTCTGTCACCTGGCACATTCTCCTCTGATTTCTGGAATCATCAAGCCACTTGTTTTATTTATTTATTTTTCATTCCTTTTCACAGCTTTCTCTATAAACCCTGGACACTCCCAGTAGATCAGCAGTTTCTGAGACAGTGCAACTAGCCCATCTGACATCAACAACCAAGTTAAAAGTTTAAAGTCACCTAAATCACCTTTTCACCCCATTCTGGTGCTCAGTTTGAACTTCAGCAGCTCATCTTGAATACATCCACATGCCTAAATGCACTGAGTTGCTGCCACGTGATTGGTTGGTTGGATTTTTGTGTGAACAAGCAATAGGTGTAAATAGGAAAAGTTGCCTGAGAGTATTTATAGATAATCTAAGGGACAGAACAGATTTTATAATTCCATCACAGCAGCTTTTTACCACAAGAGGTCGTTGTTTTGCATTAAGTCAGCAGCATAATTTAAAACCTGCACTTTTACATTTACATTCAGTTCAATTCTCGATTTTTGGTGTGTCTTTGAATTCAACCTTCTGTAGGTTGATTATTTTCATACAAGGATGTGGCATCCTATTGTTCCTAACCCATTACCCAGTACGTATCCATATCAACCATGATTCTTTTTTCCCCCATTGAGATCTGATGTGTTTCACACTGTTCTTTTATTTATTTATTTATCTTTTATTTCAGCAGTTATTGAGCTATTATTGGCGGTTAATTTTATTCTGCACTGGCTGTTGAATAGAGTACATCAGAGGGGCAGCTTAGGTTGAGGTTTGGAGAAAAAGTTAGAAAGGTAAGGCTGAAATTGTTTACATATATGTATTGTGGAAATATTGGACAAAAGGATGCTTCCAGGCACGCGGGAGTAAAAGAGGAAGACCATGGAGAAGATTCATGGATGGATTGAAGGAGGAGATGCAGAGGAGGACGCTAGAGACAGGATAAAATGGAGGCAGATGTGAACCCTGAGGGGAGTAGCCGAAAACGAAGAAGATGCTTTTGTGACTGTGATTTTCTTTTATAAATGGTAACAATACATGAGCCTAAATCTTAAGTGCTCATATTAATTAGTGTGCATTGTCCCTTTTTATATATATTAAAAAAAAAAAAACAATAGAAAAATATTTTTTTTAAATGGGATGTGGTCTCCATAATTGTGAGTTCAGCTTTACAGATTTCCCCCTACACGGCTCCGAGTGGGGGGGCTCATCTCCCTGGGTGACTGAGTAGGGGCGTGTCAGGGTTGACTGACAGGTGTCCTGATACATGACCTTATTAAAGTGCACCTGTTCACTGTAAAGGTTGTGGGAGCAGTTTTAACTACGTTTTGTGTGTGTGTGTGTGTGTGTGTGTGTGTGTGTGTGTGTGTGTGTGTGTGTGTGTGGCACAGAGCATCCAAGAAGTTTGTGCTGGAGTTTTTGGTGAGTAAAGTTCTGGTGTTTGATGAATTTGTGACTTCCCGCACATTAGCAGAGACGTATGTGTGTTACCTGATAACTTTACGCTCCACCCTTTAACCCATCACTTCTGGCTCCGAAAGTCAACAAGGCGGCAACACGGCTAACGCTAAAGCTTTGAATGTGGAATACAGAACAAATGCGTGACGTCACGACGGCTATGTTTACACGGGGCGTCACTTCCGAAAATAAATGATACGGTTAAACATTTAAAAGCGTTCAAAAACATTAGCACAATACTTCACCATGCTTTGCGATTTAGAAGCGATTATAGGGCAAAATCTTACGCGAATAATTAAGAGCTCTGCGTTAGATTTTAATTTTTTAACAACCCGGAAAACCCCATGGAATCCCATCATGCATTGCGCTTACTGTTGACGGTTAATCTAGTGTGAATAAACTTACAGCGTTCACATAAAAAGTCTTACCCTGTGCATTTATATTGTTTGATCACTACTGCATTATGTGACTATGAGTGGTCTCTGTTATTTATAAAGGCTCTTTCCCAGTGAACCGTCACTTCACATGGCTTTGTTGTCAATGGGGTCCTGTTGCGGTCTTTACACTAGTCAGTACACTCTTGTTTCTCTTCAGATCGTATAAATCTTTCGCCTTTTACTAAAGATTTCCGTGGAGAGGAACATTAAGAGTTTTACCCAATTTTTTGATGCCCTGCGTTTAGCGGGGCTTTCTGAAAGTGTTCAAAAGAAATAGTACGTTTGTAGTACAACTGCGAAGAGCATTAATATGGCAATATCTTAAAATGTAGCCAGGCGTGTAATGTTGTCGTGTTTCATGTGCCCGGTATTGTTGTTACAATGTGTTTTTTCATTGTGAGCACGCTGAACTGTAGCGGTTTATCCCAGTTATTATTTTTTTACATATATATATTTTACGGGGTTTTTTTTTCATTTATTCACATTAAGATTTAATTTTTTGAAAATGTTTCTATTGGTTTTATTAATTTATATGTTAGTTTGTTAGTCTTTTTCTAATTGGAGTTCAGAACAATGCAAAAGAGTAAAATTAAGGACATTTCCAAAATCCATCCATCCATCCGAATGGATGGATCATGTTTCCTTGGTGAATGTCCATTCATCTATCCGTTCGCTTCCACTTATCCTTTTTTAAGATCACGGGGCCGCTGGAGCCTATCCCAGCTGTCTTAGGGCGAGAGGCAGGGTACACCCTGGACAGGTCTCCAGTCTATCACAGGGCTAACACATAGACAGAGACAACCACTGGCACTCACGTTTACTCCCGCATTCACACATATGGGCAATTTAGTGTTTCCAATTAACCTAACGCCACTAACTGCATGTCTTTGGACTGTGGGAGGTACCCGGAGTACCTGGAGAGAACCCACGCAATCACAGGGAGAACATGCAAACTCCACACAGACCCCGGCAGGATGGTGGAATTGAATTCAGGACCTTCTTGTTGTGAGGCAACAGTGCTAACCATTGGTGAATGTATGTTTAGTTAGTATTTTTTTTTAACAGTAGTATTTTAATTCTTTTAGTTTTGTTTAGAGTAGGTTTTAAATGTTGATTCTTGTTTTTAAACGCCTCACACATGATCTGGGATCAAAGTATTTCCCTGACATGCACCTAAGCTGCAAACCCGCTTGACCTCTTAGGTTATCTAGATCAAGCTGGCTGGTTATACGCCAGGTTTCCATTAAAACTGCTGGCGATGCTTATACTTTTTGTGTTCAACAACCTATTAAGCCATGTTAGATGTGCTCCAACATCATCAGTGCTTAAGGGTGTTTAGTTGCTGGTCTTTATTATTTTACAATTGAAAAACATTTTTTAGGTTTAATTAATTTTATTGGACTACTGTTGAGCTGTTTGTTTGTTGTTTGCTCAAGAAAGATTTTAAATCTTTATATAATTTATATAAATTTCCTGTGTAGTAATTCTGGTTACCCATTACCACTGATGAGGCTGTTATTAAAACAAGAAGGTGAGTGTTGATTTATTGGAATAAGGCATAACCAAATCAGCTATGGACTACAAATAGTAAAATCTGCAATATAAATGCAAAAGTCCCATTTTTCTAAAGCATGATCCCTGATTATACATTACGCTATGTATCTTCAGTATCCCTCACCCTATTATACCACAACTACCAGTACGAACCATTTAAACAAGGTAGGATGAAGCCATGCTTTCATGTTGTTTAGGTCAAATACTTCACCTACTACCTGTATGTCACGAAACAGAGACTCATCCAATAAGCAATGTTTTTTGTTTTGTTGGGGGTTTTTTCAGTCTTCTGTCCAGTTTTAAAGATCCTGTGTAAATTTTTTGTGGCACCCAGCGTGGTCTTCTGCTGCCAAAGCCCATTTGTGTCAGGGTTATATGTTCAGAGATGCTCTTCTGCATACTTTGTTTGTAACGTTCAGTTATCTGAGTTACTGTTGCCTTCCTATCAGCTTGAAGCAGTCTGAATCTGGTCATCCTCATCTGACCTCTAGCATCAACAAGCCTAGAGAACTGCCACAGACTGGATATTTTTTCTTTTTTAGACTCCTCTCTGTAAACCCTAGAGATGGCTGAGTGGGAAAATCCCAGCAGATCAGCAGTTTCTGAAATACTCAGAGCAGCCCGTCTGGCACCAACAAGAATACCACATTGAAAGTTGCTTAAATCACTTTTCTTCTTCAGTCTGTTGCTCAGTTTGCAGGTTATCTTGTTTATGTCTACATGCTTAAATGCACTGAGTTGCTGACATGTAATTACATATTTTTTAAGGCGTCATTATTAAGTCCTGGGCAGCACACAGTGGTCCAGTAGTTAGTACTGTTGCCTCACATCAACATTCGACTGCACCATCTGGCCGGGGCCTTTCTGTGTGGAGTTTGTATTCTCCCTGTATTTGTGTGGGTTCTCTGCAGGTACTCCGGCTTCCTCCCACAGTCCAAAGACATGAAATTAGTGGGGTTAGGTTAATTGATAAATTACCCTTCGGTGTGAACGTGAGTGTGAATGGTTGTCTGTCTCTCTGTGACAAGGATAAGTGGAAGAGAATGGATAGATGAATGGATTATTATGTCCTTTGAATCCGCAGGTTAGTCAAAACCTGTCAGTGTTTTGGTCAGACTGTAGATTTGAATTTACAACTTCTAAACTGTGAAATCCACTACCATTGTATATGAGATCTGTTGACTACTGAAACTTTTAAAGAGCTGTTAAAGAGTTTTTAGTATAGGCTTGCTTTAAACTAGTGGATAATATTGTTATGTTTTTTAACCCCTATATTATTATTTTTTTTTATTGTTTGCTTGCTTTTCCTAAAAGGTGCTTTATAAATACATTTTATATACTTATTTAAAAAGTAATGAAAAGAGTGCTGTAATCTTCCCGAGCACAAGAGGGCGTCTTTGAACGCTTGAAAGAATTCAAGGAAAGCAGTTTTAATGACATCAAACGTTCACACGTAAAAAAAAACCAAAAAAAACCCCAAAACAACAAGAGTAAAATTCACTCTGGAGAAGATGGCATTCTTTTCTTTAAAAATGACTATAGTACTAAAACCAGATTACTGTAACTTATTAGTCACTAATTGTTCCAGCTTTAATCCTATAAATAGACTTTTAGCCTACTTATTATTCATGAACATATAAATGTATGCTGAGTATACCTCTGTAGCTACCCTTACTAAAAAATTTAAAGACAGGAATTAACCTCAGGTAAATATTACACCTTCGTTTACTGACTACAGACTGTTACTGGTATACTGTCATGTTACTTATTAATAAAGTGAACAAATCACTATTTAAATCCCGTTTCCGACTAAATGTCCCTTTACTCCGTGAGGAATAAATCGCACACACACACACGGGTAATGGAGAGTCCAGGCCTTTAACAAATGCTGTAAGCCCTTTAGTATGTATGATCCCCGGCCCTTCCTCCCCGGCTCGTCCCTCATCTCCTCCCGGTTAAAACGTGACACACTTCAGTGACAGGTCACGTGATGGCCGTAGCGTTGATCCGGAAGGAGGGAGGGATGGAGGGGAGCGGGTTGAGTAGCGGGAGGAAGGGAGAGTAGAAGGGGGTTGAAAATGCGTCAGGTCAGCCAGAGAGCGCATGTAACAGAACGGAAGTCTGTGCGAGGAGGTTTCAAAATAAAGATCAAGGAGATTAAAGACAAAAAAAAAAAAAAAAAAACATCCATGGCTGAAAAATGAAACCAACAAAGAAATGATAAAAACACTGCAGTTCATCTAATGGTCACTTGAGCCTGGTTCCAAAAGTCAGTCAGTCCCCAAACTCCAATATTAAAATGCCCAACCAAACAGTGTTAAAAGAGCACGTTTGCAGCCTGGTACCAAAAAAGGAAAATAATAATAAAGGATCATTCTGTTCTTCTTCTTCAGACTGAAGAAAAAAGATCTTCTTCTAAAAATAAAAATAAAGATCAAGTTATTTTCCATAGTGGACCCTTTGCAAGCATTAAATGACCAAATTTATGCTATAGAACCCAAACAACAAAATAAAATCTACTCGAAAACACGTGTACTTAAAAAAATGAAATGGCTGGCAGTGGATAGATGCAAGGATCCCAAAAATTACACTTTGGTGGAAAATAGATGTTCTATTAGACACAATAAAATGGCTGATCAAATCATCTCACTAACTCATCTACCAGCCATGGCAGTTATTTGACTTGGAAAATATAACTTTAATCTTTACGTTTCGGCTTCATCCTCAGAATATTATTTAGACTTTATGCTGAAAATAATATTTTGACTTGTAGATCGAAAGTTAGACTTTATTCTCAAAATGCAGAAGACGATTAGGGCCAATAAAAAAAAAAAAATGGCCAGGGAAAAATTCCGAGGAAAAAGGTCCTAGTGGTGATTTTCAACTACACTGAAACTTGTTTTTATTTTGAAAATAAACACCGGAAGCTGCCCGAAGTAATGGCTGTCTTGACTTTGCTTCAGTTCAGATCGCCTGCATTCCTCCTCTCTCTAAACCCTGGCCGATAGAGACAGAGAAAGAAAGGAGGAGGAGGAGGGGGGCAGAAAACACAAATTATTATTCACAACCGTGTTGGATTTTTATGAAACCCGGAGTCGACTCATACGGGACACATCAGGCCACGAAAATTACTCCTGCCAGACGGCTCCTTCGGACGTACAATACTGAGAAAAATGCGTATTTGTCTATACTGAAAAGGGGACTGTGCCGTTGATGAGTCTGTGTAGGACAGCTATCGAAAAGCAGCTTTGGTGAAACAGCCTACAGCGTTTCCACAGCGGATATCTACTTTTTTTCTTTCTTTTTTTAAATGAGGATTTGCAAGATGGCTGATGACAGCTAGCCCTAACAAGGACAGAAACGCGACGTCCCCTTTAAGATCAGGAGGGTATATTTTTGTATTCTTTTGTAATTTTTTTTTTAGTTAAATATATAAATATGGCTGCTTTTAAAAATAATGACCATAGGTTATATTAGCAGCGACTGTCCTCGTGTGAAAGCGGAGTGGATGTAGTGTTTATCTGTACCTGTGCTATGGTAGAAAATGGTGAGGTGACGTCTGAGGTAATTTACGCGATTTAATCGAGATAAGGAAGTACATAAATATGTTGTTGGCTGAAGGCTGTAGGGGGGGAAATGGTACAAACCAAAGTAAAATAAAATAAAATAAAGGGGTCCACAACTGAGAACTAGTAATCTTTGTGTGAGGAGATATTTGATAGATGTTTCTGGCTCTGCAACAGCAGCCCAACATTCCTGCGGATCCTAAAAACCCCTTTGTTTTGTGCGCAAGAGCTGGACTCGACTATTAAAACGATTAACTATGCAGTAAACAGCCTCGATGTGATGGCCCGGGTATGATTTCCTTTTTAATGAGATTATAAGGCCTTTGTTGTCGACTGAAAACTGGCAGAAAAGCTGCGGCCTTGTGTTCAGATATGCGAGCTGTGCCACATAGCAGGCGTTATTCATCAAATGGAAATGTCGCTTTTATGTCAAATTGAAGGGCTGGAGGTACCTGTGTTTTTCCATCTGACCTTTGAAACAGCTTTTTCTGCCTACTACCAAACCATCGCTGGCTGTATGTATAATTAAATTGCTAGTGGAGGCTACTCGGATACTTATTTATGATTCAGCGGACAAAAGCATTGCGCTGCGTTGTGATTATAGAGGAAATCAAGCGTCCTTGAGATCCCGATAAAACAGGTTCAGCTTTGTTTTTTCTCTCTCTCTGTAAAGCTTTCTGTGTGGGAATAGTAATCAGGGTGTGGGCTCCAGCAGTCCTTTCTCGTGCTTTTCATGTTTTCATGCATGGTTTGTTGGTCTGAATTGTCCACGGTCAATCATAATCCGGCGTTTAAGTGGAAGAGAGCTGTGAAGGTAAGAGCAGAAAAGGATCAAGTGTCTCTTCCCGTGCTACACAGAGATTGAGTCTCCCCCTCGTCGTACAGGTAATTGTGTAGATCTTAATTCTCTGTGCCTTGTTTGCATTTCGTGGTTTACCTGTAGCAGACAGGCTGTTGGCTTCCTGCAGCAGGCCTTTAAACAGACACACAGAAGCTGTGAAGTGAAGGCAGGCCCAGTGCTTGTGTGTATGTGTGAGTGTGTGTGATTTAGGGGAAAGGAAAGCACCGTTTACTGTAATCTGCATAACGTCAGCCCCTGTTGCATGTGTTGAAATCACCAAGGTGTTGTCATCTTTGCCTGAAGCCTTCTCCGGTCAGTTTTCTGGAATTTTGCCTTCATGCTGCAGTAATAAGCAATACTCGTCATCTGTCAGGGAGACTCCTCTAATTTGGTCACAAGGGTCGGCCTACACAGACTGATCTTTCAGGGGCGGCATTGGGTCTGGTTTTATCTTCTTTCTTTTTTTTCGCAAGACTCATTTTGAGAGTGTCGGGTTTCCTGTGAGAGAGACAGGTCTGAAAGGAGTGGAAACCAGTGTATGCCTGCCTGCACCATGATGGCCTCTGACATGGCTGAGACATGGAGGAACTGTTTTGAGGAGGAGCTCATCTGCCCCATCTGCCTACACGTGTTCTCAGATCCCATCCAGCTGCCCTGCAAGCACAACTTCTGCCGGGGCTGCATCAGCGAGGCCTGGGCCAAAGACTCCTCGCTGGCTCGCTGCCCTGAGTGCAATCATGCTTACACCCAGAAGCCCAGCCTGGAGAAGAACCACAAACTATCCAACATAGTTGAGAAGTACAACGCCCTGAGCGTGGAGAAGGCCACCACGCCGGCACTGCAGTGCATTCTCTGCCGCCGGGGTCCCCCACTCCCCGCCGTGAAGGTCTGCCTGCGCTGCAACGCCCCGTGCTGCCAGTCGCACGTCCAGACACACCTGCAGCAGCCGTGTTCAGCCCTCGGGCACCTGTTGGTGGAGGCGGAGGCGGTGAAGGCCTGGACCTGCCCGCAGCACGACGAGTACAGGCTGTACCACTGCGAGGCCGAGCAGACGGCTGTGTGTCAGTACTGCTGCTTCGCCCGTTGCCATCCCAGCCACGGCCACGCCGTCACTGATGTGGAGCTGCGACGCAATGACATCAGAGTAAGGGAAAACAAATACAGTGTGCTTACTTTAAACAATACTTGTTTTTTCCATTTGTTATATTTGCTCAAGTGACTCGAATAAGAACAGGGGAAAGAAAACTACTGACGTCTTGTACGTTACTCAGATTAGCTGATAACATATTTAAAAGGAAACCAGTAGGAGTATTGAACCTGTGGCTTCAGAGTCATATGCAGCTCTTTCTGCCATCTCCAGTGGCTTCCTGTGGCCAGACTTAGATGATTGTAAACATAGAAATGAATAATAGTCGCTTGATAACAGCCCTGATTCCTTCAGTTGACAGGTTTTTTTTGTTTGTTTATTTGTTTTGTTGTCAATAATAATAAAAGCAACTAATTTTCAGTATTCTAGTTCATAAATGCAATAAGACTTTGAAGAAATGCTAATAGGTTAATTTATACCAGTGGACATTATGAAGCTAGAATATATTTTGGAGTCAAAAATTACTGGAAAAAAGCACTTTTGCTAGTAAAATCTGCAGATCTCTGTATTTAACTATGATTTTTTTTTCTAAATCAGTGGTGTCACATTGGATCGTCTGTCAAATGTTTTCTACATTTTGCTGATAGACTGCAACAATTAATCAAAAAAATAATCAATAGTTTCAGCCCTACTTACTGATCTCTGCTCATCAGAGATCAGTAAGTGCTGGCTTTTATAACAGCATCACACCATCCTGCAAGCTCATTTTTCATCCACTTTGTAGCTTTCAAGCAAACATCAGCAGAACAAAGAGCATATTTAATGCCTTCTTGTGCCACATTTAAGACCTAAAGTGGAGATTTCTGCTGCCACAATAAGTTGTTGATTGTTTACCTCGTTACACAATCCCGTCTTCAATAACAGAACACTTTCCCATTTTAAGAAATGGTTGCATTTCAAGAGTTTCAGGTCTATCTCGCATTTTTTCAGTGGTGATCCATTCCAGCCTCCGTTCTCATCTGCTGGAATGACAAACAATGTGGTCGAGAGTGGAACAATGAGGGGCCCTCAGAGGGCCTTATCTCCCCAGCACAGGTGCATCCGAGCTCAGGGATCGCCAGTTGTGTGCGGCAGGGGTGGGAGTGGAGACAAGGGGAAGGGGGATTAAAGTGATTCGTCACTTGATTCTGCGGTCTACTTGGGTTTTTTTATTAACCTCTTCCTTTCCTGAGGGGTTGGTGCTTACTGCAGCTTGTTCGAGCAGAGGCTGGGCGAGTTTCCTAGCCTCTGTTTCTTTCTTTTGAAGGGGTGGTTGACAGGCGCGTCCAGTCAGAGTGAAAACCAATTCCATCTGACTCATTTAGTTCACCCAACACCCTGTTTAGGTGGCAACCGTGTTATGGTCGGGCATTTTTCCTGCTGGTAATGCTATGACTCAGCTTTACGTATAGTAAATCAGTCACCTGTAGCACACAAATGACTCTCAGGTGGGCTAAATTTAGAAGCTGTACTGTTAAAATCTGTCATATTTGCATTTTTACTGAAGTACGCTATTGTGACCTGATGTTTATTGACCTTTAATCTGTGTCAGTGACCCGAATATGTGTAGAAGGAAACGTCTTACAGGTTAAGAAAAAAACCACACAAGCATTCTGTTTAGTTTCATTCGTGGGACCATGCACAAAAACATTAATCCTATAAGAGAAAAGATGCTTTGTACCAGATTTAGCTACAAGCCAATTTCCATCCAAGGTTTCTGGGCAGCGACACAAAACATGGCGCTCATTACATGATGTTGGATGATGAAAAGGGTTAGCGTGGGTTACCGACGAGAAACAAGATCTGTGGTTTAGATGGGCTTTAGACAAATTCATGTTTTGTGCATCATAAAATACACAAGTGAATAACCCATCACACATGAATCTCTAAGGCCTCAGTCACACTGGTCTAGAGACCGGTCAGCAAACCAAAGGCAACCATATGAGGTTTGTTCCCCAACTGGTTGCCAGTTGGTTGGTGGTAATTTTTAGGTGAATTTGGTAACAAAGAGGGTCCTGCAAGCAGATTGCCCCATTAGTCCATAGTTTGCATGGAGCACAGAGTTGTCTGTAAATATTTGCCGTTCACTCTCCAAGCTGTAGTAAAACAAAGGAAAACGGTAACCTAACGTTTCGGGTTTGTTTCACACTTTTTTTTTCAGTTGTAGTACTGCTAGCAGTAAATGAACCGAGTAGATGCTAATTTGTCAGTTGTCCTACAGCTGTGATACTCTATTTAGAAATAGCTTCACTAATAATTGGTTAATAGATTGTCAATCCATTCATCTACAAATTGCATGGAGTGTAAAATATACAGACAAGGTATAAATACCCACGTGGGGGTGGCTTCATATGCTTTATTTTCCTTAGCCGATAGTCCAGAACTACAGGGAAAACCAGTTTAATAACGCATTTGAATTCACAAGAGATGGCTCAGCCATTCACCTGCCTTGGCATTTACAAGTACAGGGCTCCCAACACCCACTGCTTGTTGGCTCTTACAATTGTAGAAGGTTTTTTGGAAGGTTTGCATTGAAGCAAGACCTTCAGTAACAACAGATATGATACTAATATGAAGGAGCTGGGGTGAAGAAGGGTTGCAAAGCGGCTTGCAGATGCAAGGCTAAAGCAGCTTTAATAGAGAGTCTTATATGAGATTTACCACCTGGATGTGTAAAGGATATAAGGTGATGTGGGCTGGCATTTAGATTAGCTGATCTGCCAGGATTGGGTGTGTTCGTCTGTAAGGCCTGCCGAAATTAGTCCTGTGCTCATTTTTTGGGCCCTCAAAAACATTTTAGCCAGACCTAAACAAAAAGATCTCCAGTATTGTCAGAAAATTATTTTTCCTCCCAACATTCTGTTGACAACGTTTAATTTAATCAAACATAATTGCATGTTCTTATTATATAAACGGTCAGAAATGACTTGGCCCTTACTATAAATGAACAGTTCTGAGCCCGGAAAAAACCCTACAGTAAAAAAATGCTACACTAGGTTAGAAGTCAATTACAATCTCTCTTCTTGTTACACTGTAAAATGTCTCACTAGCCGCTTTAAAAATACAGCATCAACCAGACTTTAACCTCATTAAAAATTTATATTTTATTAAATAAAAGAGCAGAAGCTGTCTCTGAATAAATAGACCACGAGGTAAATTGTATCTCATCTGGATGGTTGACCATGTTTTTAAGATGATGCAAACAGGAAAAAAAAAAAACTAATGTCACTGAGCTCATTCACAGCCCCAGTCCATAAATATTTTAGATATTTGTCTACATGTATTAACTACTAGGAGATCCTCCATGTTGAATGTGATTTAAGGCATGCAGAGAGGAACCACCCCTCCCTTTCACACATACACACAACCCTACAGGCCCCACCCTGCTCTTCACCTCCGTCAGTCCCCCTCCAACAAATTCACCTCCCTAACACCATCCACCAGTCACTCCCGGTGAGGACCGACCTTCCCTCTGGCCCCGTTCTCCTGCTCTGGTGGTTCTGATGGAAAAGACACTGTAGTGAAATGACAGCTAAAAAGCCCCCTCCCCTCTTTAATACCCCCTGTTTCCTCCCTCTCTTCCTCCCTGAGAGGTTCTCTGCAAAGCCTCAGCTTCTTCGACCCTGTTTTTCCCCCTCTGGCTTCTGCTCAGAGCCTAACTCAATCAGTCAGCACAACCAGGTCACCGTCCTGGATCTAACCATGCCAACTGTGTGTGCGTGTGCGTGTGTGTGTGAGTGTGTGAGGGAGAGAGATATCTAGGGCAGCAATTCCCAACCATGTGCTGCTGAGGCCCAGGAGTATGCAGGTTTTCATTCCTATCAGCCTCTACAGCAGCTGATCACTAATGATAAAATCAGCTGCTGTTGGCTGGAATGACTGCGCAGTGACGATGATGATTGTGGTGGTTGTTGTATGTGAATAAACCTTCAGCCTGAGGAAAAACAAATGATTAATGGCATGCCAAGCTAATGACAAACTCATCCTTTAATTAAGGCTGTCTGACTGTTGAATACTGAAAGTTATTCATGCTCGCCAGAGGATGAATCCTAAGCATTATGGTGACCACCATGAGGTTTGCTAACCCTTGGGTGCATACACATTTCAGGTTGAATGTCATTTATTTGGTGATCATTTAATAACTTAAAGTCTCTTTAGACATGCTTTTATCCTAGTCCCATCCCCAATTTGGTTGTATTTGTTATTTCTCTCTTTATACTGTACCTCAAAGCATTTTTTATTAACCAGTCTTATTTTAAACACACATTTGCTTATTTATTCATGGTAGGCACTCACAAATGTATGAGCTAAGCACTATCATCCCAAATTGTTGACTGATGAGAAAATGAGATTATAACTACAGATGTCATTGCCCAGTTATTCAAGTTTTATTTTATTATTTTTTTTTATGTTTAGAGATTGTGTCATAGAAAGTTGGTAGACATAATGTTAAAGATAAGTAATTTGCTGTTGTCATGGGCTTTTTTTCTTTCTTTTTTTTTTTTGCTTCTTTTCTTAACTTTTAATTTCAAAACAATGAAGTACTGGGAAAATTTTTTTAAAAACATTATAATTATTTTAATTATTTTTTTTATTAATTCGTTTACTACAAAATTCTTTGGCCTGCTGATGCTATTAGCAAGTGATAATGTTAGTCCCACTGAAAAAAGTTAAGAAGTAATAATGGGGGGGGGGATGCTAAAAATTGGTTAATTTAGGCTGTTGCTCGATGGTTGCTAGGCACAATGCATAATACGCGTGTTATGTATATCCATGACTTGTTCTTCCAAAGAATTAAAAGTGATGTGTAACAGGTTCTAGACTCTAGATGCATAGCCCATTGGTACGCATCATGATATCAGATGTATAACAACCTCCAGAGGCCTGGGCCAGGTTTAGTTCCTCAACTCTTGATGGTAGGAGGATTTCAAGGACAAAGAAACGCACAAACTGATGTTTAGATTGTTACTGACATTGATTCTTATCATTATTTGATTACACCCCTAATTTTAGTACTAATTAACAAATGTTAGCTTGTGGGGTGCAATGTGTGCTGGGTGGTGGCCAGGGGCAGAAACCCTGGTGGACTTATCTCAGCTACCGAGTCTAGCGATTGGGACATGGAATGTCACCTGTCTGGTAGGGAAGGAGCCTGAGCTAGCGCGTGAGGTTGAGAGGTATCGGCTAGCTATAGTCAGGCTCACGTCGACACATGGCTTGGGCTTTGGAAAGAATGGATTGTCGGGTAGTGGAAGGAATACTTTCAGGGCCTTATCCCACTGCCAGATCTTCCGTAGAGGAAGAAGAGTCTGGGGACAAGGGGGTGGAGTCACTGAGGCAGTTAAACAACTCCTTGGTGGCAGGGCCCATGGGATGGATGAGGTTTGCCCTGAGTTCCTGAAGGCTCTGGATGTTGTAGGGCTATCTTGGTTGACACACCTCTACAATATTGCGTGGCAATCAGGGGCAGTGCCTCTGAATTGGCAGACTGGGGATGGTGGTTCCCATCTTCAAGAAGGGGCAATAGAGGGTGTGCTCCAACTATAGGGGGATCACAATCCTCAGCCTCCCCGATAAAGTCTATGCCAGTGTGCTGGAAAGGAGAGTTCATCGGAAAGTTGAACTTCAGATAAAGGAGGAACAATGCAGTTGTCATCCCAGTCGAGGAACATTGGACCAGCTCTTTACCCTCTCGAGAATACTTCAGGTTGCATGGGAGTTTGCCCAACCAGTCTCCATGTGCTTTGTGGACTTGGAGAAGGCATTCAACTGTGTCCCTTGGAGTGTTCTGTAGGAGGTGCTTCAGGAGTATGGGGTGTGGGATTCCATTCATAATTTTAAGGACAGTATTTCTAGGCATAGCCAAGTGGCTGAAGGCTTCTAATTGTGTGGTCTCAGAATCTTATCTCTGCTTTTTGCAGATGACGTGGTTCTGTTGGCTTCATCCAGTGGTGGCCTCTAACTCACACTGGAGCAGTTTGCAGCCGAGTGTGAAGCAGCATGACTAAGAATCAGCCCCTCAAAGTCTGAGGCCATGGTCCTCAGCTTATAAAGGGTACAGCACCCACTCCATTTCTGCCCCAAGTGGAGGCATTTAAGTATCTCAGGGTCTTGTTCATGAGTTAGGTGAGCAAGAGCGCGACAGACGGATTGGTGCTGCAGCATGAGTCGTGTGAATGCTGTGCCAGTCCGTCGCGGTGAAGGAAGAGCTGAGTGTAAAAGCGAAGCTCCTGATTTACTGGTCAATCTATACCCCTATCCGCACCTATGGTCGCCGAAAAGTGCCTGGCCTGTCTCATAGAGATGGGGTAAGAAGTTCAGCCATCCCATAAGGGCTCTTAGTAGAGCTACTAGCCACATCGAAAGGACCTAGTTGAGGTGATATGGCTGTCTGGTCAAAGGTAACTTTATTGTCCCCAATGGGAAATTGATTT
This sequence comes from Oreochromis niloticus, assembly GCF_001858045.2. Lineage (NCBI taxonomy): Eukaryota > Metazoa > Chordata > Actinopteri > Cichliformes > Cichlidae > Oreochromis > Oreochromis niloticus. The sequence continues at coordinate 9,732,695 of NC_031973.2, forward strand.
GCAGCATATCCACACATTAAACAACACATACATTTAAAAAAAAAAAAAAAAATCTGACCAGGATCCGAGGTGTTCAGGGCATTTCCCACTGGTAGGAGGCCCTGGACAAGTTCCCCAGGACAAGCTGGAGGAGGAGGGAGGTCTGGGCTTCTCTGCTTAGGCTGCTGCCCCCACAACCCAGCCCCAGATAAGCGGAAGAAAATGGGTGGATGGCTTTTGGAAATACACAGATCTATCAGCTTAAGTCCATATCATCCAATACTATGTCATTTACTGATTTCACAATCTGATGTTTATTTGTTGTTTTACATCGGTTTTATGCTAATCTAAGAGCTAACATGATAAACTCTTAACAAGACTCTTTGCACTGTGATGTTAGATGTGATAAAGGAAGATTTTTATTTTTTTTCATAATAAACAAAAAAATAAGAAAAATAATGGCATCAGCAAAATTCATGTTTTGAACATCTGAATTGGGCCACAATTTTATAACTGGTGCATGCAACATTCATTGTTAAATCATTCAACTTTTTTCATCTGCTCTTTTATTTCAGATTTTTCTTTTATTCATAAAATGCTACAGCAAATGGATCTGTTTTTAGTTTATTACGGTTTTACACTGGATGCCCTTCCCAACACAACCCTCCCATTAATCAGAGGCTTGGGATCGGCACTAGCTTATGACCCCCTAAGACAGGGGTGTCAAACTCCAGTCCTCGAGGGCCAGTATCCTGCTTGTTTTTGAGATATCCCTGCCCTACCTGATTACCTGCATCAGGTGTGCTTTTGCCAATAAGAAGCTACAAGGGCAGGTTAGTTGGAAAACAAGCAGAACAGCGGCCCTCAAGGCCTGGAGTTCGACACCTGTACCCTAAGGCTATGGTTTCAAATTGAGGATCTTTAATATGTAAGGGCAACGTGTCAACCACTACACTATGGAGCCAAAAGTGAAAATTTGCTGGTTAACCCTCCTTAAATATAAGTATTTGCAAATTTTGGTGGTTAATTGGGGGAAATGTTTCTCTTTATTCTCTTACTAGGTTGAACCACCTTGGGCAAGATTTAAACTATTTGTGAATAATTTATAGACTAAAAAAATTCTACTATTGAAATTCATTTGATTTTACTTACAAATTTCTAACACTAATGAGTAAAAGTTGCATGCACAAATGCATTGTGAACTATCGCCACTAAGCAGGACATTTACCAGCATTAATGCCATGTATTTATTTTTATTCAGAGATCTGGTGGTGAAAAGCTTAAACACTAGCAGTAGTTTTGTTTTCTCAGACAGAAAATGACGATTCAAAACAAAAACAGAAAAATGTCGGTCAAATTGCCCTTTTAAACACAGGTGTCAGCCCTGAATTTCACAAAGCTGTGCCCCCCGGTCACACAGTTCACTAAATGATCGACTTGCCAAACAATACACCTGCATAGGATAACTATTCTAGCGTTGTCATTGCGAGCATGTTGGCATGTAGCTGAAACTGGCACTTAGCACACCTGACAGAGAAGCAAAAAGGGCTGTAGCCATGTCAGCACCATCTTATCAATACGCTCCATTAAATGTTGAGTGAGGGTTATTCATATTTCCCATTAAATATTAACAACACGAAGGGATCATCAAATCTGTGTCAAGGGCATTCCCGCTATCCAAAATTTAGGCAAAGGATTGTTGGTCTCGCACTGAGCCATTTATTCCTTTTTTGTAAATTTTGGCCACAAGCTGAGCCGGATAAAACTCAGCTCGGCCTTTATTTGTTCACATGCCATCATCTTCATCATCATCATCATCCCAGAAAAAACAGGCGCTGTTGCCACAACACTGCCATAGCTCGCAGAGCAGCCTCCTCTGTTTGAATGTGTGTATTTTAGAAAGAAAATGCAGAACAGAGGAAGAGGAGTTGCACCAAGGGGAGAGCAAAGCTGCCGGAGCTTTTTCTGCCCATTTATCTATCTCTGCTCGCTGCCCCTGGCTCCCCCAACATTAGTCTTCACTCGCTAATGCAAACACAAAATAGCTGCTGGTTGCTATGACTGCATCCCCCTCCTTCCTCCCCCACAGGGATTGTGTGTTAGATGGAGACTAAATTAGCCCACTCCCGGATCCTAATATCTCAGGCTTGGGGAGGGGATGCTAGTAGCTGACCGAGGTCACAAGTTTCCAAGGCCACGAGGCGTTCTTTATTTACTTTCTGTCCTTCTCACCTCACAGCAAAACCTGTTAAGACAGCAGGAACGCGTGGAGGAGCGAGTGCAGGAGATTGAGGAACAGCTTTGCAAACTCGACTCAGACAAGTGTGTGGTGGAGGTATGTTTTTGCACGTCAATCCGTGGGCGCATTTTCTCTTTTATGGCGCTATAAAATCTTTAGGAAATTTTGATTGGTGTGTGTGTGTGTGTGTGTGTGTGTGTGTGTGTTTTACAGGACAGGGTGTGTGAGCTGAAAGAGGAGGTGCGCCTGCAGTACCAGCGGATGCACCAGCTCCTGGAGGAGGATCTCGGTCGGACACTGGAGGCTCTGGATCGGGCTCAGGCTCGGTTCTGTCAGGAGAACGCAGCCCAGGTTTTAGCTCTCGGGGAGCAGCGCCACGAGGCCCAGAAGCTGCTGAGCTCCATCCAGACTGCCTTCGGGAAGGCGGAGGAGCTGAGCTTCATGAAAAACACCAAGCCTGTTAAAATCCTCACAGACAGGTGAGCAAACAGTCTTCATACAATGGTTTTTATTTATTTAATTATTCTGGAGATGTTTCCAAGCAAACACCTTATCATGAACCCCGTCTCCTCGCACTTGTTGCAGATCTCAGGCATGTGTGGGCAGCAGTCTCCCTCCTTACAAAGTTGGGAATCTCAACTCTAAACTTTTCCTTTCTGAGATCTCAAAAAGAGAGAAGAGCTTGAAAAGAACACTTGAAGGTGAGAAAATGAAATACACCTGTTAGCTTTTAATGCAGGGCACGACCGTCATGGAAGTGTTTTTATTTTAATTACCACTTACCTCTTCTCATTTCGCACCTTCTCTCTCTCCTCTCTTAGCTCCCCTCACCCCTCCCTCGACCTTCCTGCAGTCTGTTCCCGCCTATCCCAGCGGTCAGAGCTCTGGCTCTGGTGCAGAGAAACGGAAACATTCCACTGCTTTCCCAGAGGGAAATGGGAACGGCGGAAAAAATGCCGCACCGGGTTTCAAAGACTCGTCCTCCTCTTCCTCATCTTCTTCCTCGTCGTTAGCCAAACAGCCCTACCTGGGGTCCAGCTCTGCCTCTGGAGAAGGCCAGTCCACCAATCAGCAGGCTCTCGGACCCTGTGGCCCGCCTCACATCAGCGAGAGCGGCGGGACAGGAAGCGGGAGTGGCTCGTTGACTAATCACCATTCAGGCTCTGTATTCGGCTCCTCTCACTTCCCTCCTGGAGGCAGCAGTTCCTCGCACTCCTCCCAGCAGGCAGTGCTCCCTCAGTATGGCGGTCGCAAGATTCTGGTGTGCACGATGGATAACTGCTACTGCTCCGGAGTGCCCTCTGTGTCAGGCCACCGCAGCCACCCTCCGTACCCACGCTCGGGCTCTTTTCCCTGGGTCAGCGCCCAGGACTACCCCCCTCCTCCTGGCCTGGCTTCCGGAGGTCCGTCCATGCAGGGCTTGGCAGTGAGGGACTGGATAGACGCCTCACAGACACACAGACATGCAGATTTCTACGGGCTGTATGGGCAGCCCTCTACAAAGCACTACGTCACCAGTTAACAGAGCAGACACACACACACACACACACACACACACACAGATATAGAGACAGGCACCAAAATAGCACACCTTTACCGACTTACTAACGGGAATAAACACAATACGATTATACTATACACATATTAAAATAATTGCTTATATCTGCACACATACGTACACACACATTCGGGGGCAGGGTTGATCTCTTTGTGTTTTTATTTTCTTCCTTTCTTTAATTTTGGTCCGTGTTTTCATGTAGTGTATTATACGTAAAATGCATAAACAGCCTGGTGAAACTCAGCTCAGCATTTTACATAGAAACAAGGAAGAGAAGCCTGAAGAGGAGACGAGGAGATGCATCTTTTTTTATTTATAGAGTAGGAGATGGATTGGTAGGAAATTAACTTTTAGTAGAGAATCTTCTCATGCTTCTTCAAGGCTTCTCACTGAGGCTAAAGGGAAAAGAGATTATACCGTGCAGTGTTGAGCTTTCCACGTTCAGCTCATGTTTCTCTGATATAATCACCCCTCCAGTTGTACTGAGGTCAATTGCCTTATGTTATTAGCAAACATATTTTTCTCCACATAGCTGACTTTGTTTGATAGATCCTTTAAAAAGGGACTGCGGTCCCTGCGTGTCCGTTTTATTTTTATTGTCATGGCACTTCTTCCTTTCTTTGCTGAGTTCAGGGATGGATCGTACAGCTTGAACACAAAAAGCTCTTCCATGGAACACCCACAATGCACTTGTGGACGCCTTGCTATGCCTGGACTACAGATGCTGACCCACAGAGGGACAATAGAGCAGCGTCTAAAGGGCCGGCTGACCCCAGCCCTCTGCATTTTTGAGAATTCGGCCCGCATCCTTAGCACTCCCTTCCTGCTGCCACAGGACAGAAAATATTACAGACTGTTTCCATTTAGTGATGAATGACTTTGTGTTATTTGGTACAATTGTACGTTTAACGCTTGCCTACAGAGACTCTACTATTTTAGAGAAAAGGGCAAGACTGGGGAGACCAAACTAATCAGGCATCTGGACGATCTGATGATGCTGTAATTGTACTTCCTGCAGGGCAAAGATGTCACTTCCTCTCAATAAGCACACAAGCTCTTGGCTTCCTGTTTGCAGCTGAAAGCATGCAAGGAAGAGGTTTAGATTTTTTTTTTGGTTTTTTTTCTAAAAGCACTCAGAAGAAGAACAATGGGGGAAAAGAAACTGTATGCTGTTTTAAAATGAGTGTACGAAAGAAACGAAGGGCGGGAGGAACTTCTTTTTTTTCATGAACTTTTTCTAAAAGACTGGACTGCAAGATGTAAGCAATGGTTCATCACCCTTAAAAGTAGCTGTTACAACAGCCACGATAAAGAGAGAGGAAAAAAAAAAACCTAAAAGTATCTTTTTTTGTAAATATTTTGTGAAATGGAAAAATTACAGACGTGATTTGGAGAAAGGATCCAAATAAACAAGTTTAAACCAGTCTCTGCTGTCAACTGTGTATGTGCGAAACATCTCATGTTTAAAGGATAAGGTTGGTGATATTCTATATTTTTGTTACTGTAAATAAATCCCATAAAAAGACAAAAACCAGCTGTGTGTTGGTATTCAAATACGTTTCCACTTCCCCATCATGTCCATACATAGCAGCAGCTTGTTTACTCCAACTAGAGATGTAAACAGGTAACAAATTTATAGATTAGTTTATTTAAAAACCCTTATTTTCAAACTGGCCAATGTAAGAATTCAACAAAACCGTTGTGAGAGTGCTTTTGTACACTGTTGTAGAGGCAGGTTAGGATGTTTTTGTATACTAGCAACTAGCTAAGGTGTCAGTACTGGTTTCCAGACATGCTAGCGGCTGCACTGAAATATGTCAACTATTTTTTTTCCACTCATGTTTAAACATAAACCATTGTTTTGGACAAATGTTATCACCACATCCGCATAAAACTAATTAAAAACATGCTAGATTTAGCTGTGCTCTGTTTTTAGAGATTATTAAGAGATTAATATAGCAAATGATTCACCTGCCCAGGGTTTACTAAACTTGCAAGAAATCGTTAGCACCCGCAATTAAATATATATATAGTATTTATTTTGGCTGGGAAAATGGTTGGATCTATTTATTTAAAGTTCACATACATAGAAATACAGTATATAAAACAAACAGAGTCTGGTTTAATATCCAGACAATATTTGGTCTGACCACCTTTATTCTTCAACATAGTTTGAACTCTCTTAGGCAGCTTTCTTGTCATTTAAATATCCCTCAGGAATCGTTCTCTAGGCTTCTTGAAGGGCATTCAAAGCTCTTCCTTGGATGTTGGCTGCCTGTGTTACGTTCTGTCAAAATGATCCCGCGCTGTTTCAGTAATGTTGACGTCCGGGCTGTGGGAAGGTCAATCCATCACTGATTTTGTTCCGTTGTATGGCCTTCTATCCAGGTGTGTTTTTACTGCACTAGTGTTGTATTTGGGATCATTGTGATGCTGAAAAATGAAGCCGTTGGTAATCGGATGCTTTCCAGTTGGTATTGCATGATGGATAAAAATCTGACTTTACATTTCTGCATTCATGCTGCCATTAATTTTTACAAGATCTCCAACAGCACTGGTTGACATGCAGCTCCAAACCATGACAGTGCCTTCACTGTATTTTACAGATGGCTGTAGGTCCTCTATCCTGAACTCTTCCATACACATTGAAGACCTTTTGATTTTCAGTTCTTGTGTAATTTGACATACTTCAGTCTTTTTCCCTTCCTTAAGAATGACTTCTTGACAGCCACCCTTCCACTGACACCATTTCTGATGAGGCTTCATTGAACAGTAGATGAAGGTACGAGTGCATTTCTTAGTTTCTGTGTCAACTTTGCTAAGTGTTAGGTATGTTAGGTAGCTTAACAAACAAAAAGCATTTTTTCTGAAAATGGTGAGGTACAAAGAAAAATTCTGAAAGCCCTTCAGAAAGCTCGGGGAGCTTTTGCTCAGGACAACTTTCAAAATTTACACAAAAGTCTGGCTCTTCGCATAGAGTTTTTCATCTTCCTCGCTGGTACACAATAAAATCACACACTAGCTTTAGCTGTGCTTTCCCGAGGCTAATGCCTTTATCCTTTTAAAAATCGTGGGGGGCAATTTCATAGCACTGAAGGGCTGCCATATTTAAGTTTGTACTACTTTAATTAAGGGTCCAGTTTACAGCGTAGTTCAGAAGAGGACCCAAAGTTTTCCAGATGGGGTGGATACTTATTTTATTTATATTTTGCTATGATTTATTTATTTTAATTATTTAAAAAATTAATCTGAGTCATAGATCTGGGTTTCCACTGTTGTGTGTGAGAAAAGGTGTCCGTGTCATCAGCATTACATAACAGTTCTTCGACACCATTAGATGTGAAATACCACATTGACTCATGGTGCCAAATATTTCTTTCGGAGAGCCAACTCTGGGTTTTGGGCCTCGACTTAAAGAATATTTCAAGCTATGTTACATGTGACCTAAACAAATATGAAAATCTTAAGTCAAATAAAGTCTGTTGTCAAGTACAAAGAAGTTCAAATTGACTGTATTGCCTAAAAGAGCAGCAAAATAAATGTAGACCTTATAAAGACAATGCTTATTTAGAAGCACAAGTTCTTCGATGGTTTTGCTATTTTATTTTTGCTATTGTATTTCTCATAAAAATTTTCCACTGGCATTTTGTGCAGTTTTGCAAACACAGCTACCCCTAAACAGTCATCTGCATACTCAACCATTCAACCTTAAAACAAACTGACATCCTCCCACCTATACCCTTAACATTATACAATCTCTGCTCCAACAGACCCCCCACCCCCCAAAATAACTAATCAGTCCACCTTGTTTTGGTTTTATATTTACTCTATTAGTGTACTTATCTGTCTTAATGGACATGTCAGTAAAGGAAAAACCTATTTGAACAGAACTTAACAACTATCTCTGTGTCCACTGAGTACAAAGCGGGCCCATGAGTATGTGTGGGTGGAGGCCTACAGAGAGAAAACAGGATGGAGAAAACGAGTCTTGAGATGACTAGACGAGCGAGAGAGAGATGCAGAGAGAGTGTGTGTGTCTTTGAGTGAGTGCGAGTGTGTGTTCCCCTCAGCCCGATTAAGCTGTTGCATTACTGCTTTCCCCTACCCAGCACTTTGAGCCTCAATCCCATTCACACAGCAGAGATGATCCACCTGTGTGTCTTAGAAAACGAGTGAGTGCAGAGTGGAAAGAAGGAAAGAAAATTTCGAATATTTCAGTTATGAAGATCACATGATTCAATTGAAAGTTACTCAAAGGAGTAGACTGACACTAATAATTTCCTAGATGAGGAAACTTACATGAATACAGTTATCTTTGCTTAGCATATAGACTGTAAACAAAGGGTAGTTTAGTGTCACTACTTTACATGTTTTCTATGTTAATCCAGCAACTGGCCACACACAGCAACTGGTAACGTATAAAATAAAAAGCTACAGGCCAGTATAAACCTTTGGGTGTTCTTGTTGCAGCTACAACGATCTTTTATGTAGAGTTTATGAATGAGACATCTGCAGAGGTGCTGGTTTTGGCTGATTTTGTTGTTCTGGACTAAATGCTTCTTTCTTCTAGGCTCTGTGCTAAGCTGCAGTAGTGGTCAGACGTTTACACACACTCAATCAGGAGCATGAATAACATGATAATTTTGGTCTTTTAATGATTTCTTTGAACTCTACTATTTTCCAGGGTAGAATGATTAAACTGAATATATCTTTAACGACATTAAAGAAACAAAAATTGGGTGCACAAGTTTGGATTTATTCAGAATTTCTCTAATCCACATACATATAGGCTCAAATATATACATTCACTTAAATCTCCTAATAAGAGGAGCTACAACTTCTACAATTTCTTTTAACCTGACAGTGTTGAGGCCCATTTAAAAGCATAAAAAAGAATTTATTTGACAGAACTTGTTGGACTGGATCAGAACAATGAGAAAGTCCAAGAAGCCGAGGTAGATTTAAGAAAGAGAACTTCAGATTTACAGTTGGGAAGTTCTCGAGCTATTTGTCCACAATGTTTTGAGGATTTAAGATGAGGTTTATCAAACTGTCAAGCATGGTGGTGGTAGCCTCGTGCTCTGGGGCTGTTTTACTGCCAGGGTTACTCGTAAATTGCACAAGGTGGATGGAATAATGAAGGAGAGCTACCTCCAAAGTCTTCAGTTCCACCTGAAATGAACAGCTAGACACTTGAAACTTGGACACAATTGGGTGTCCACAACAGGACATTTGTCCCACATTCAGCCCTGACCTCAACTCTATTAAAAATTTGTTAATTACACTTAGAGTCCGGCCAGGAAACCAACTTAATTCTGCCAAGAACTGTCAAACATCCAACCAAGAGTATGCCTGAAGGTTGTCAGTAGCTACCAAAGGTGTCTGGTCCAGGTGCAGCCTGCTAAAGGAAAATAAATGTTAGTGGAGGTGTATGTCTATATTTGAGTCTATATGCACACTTTGACCCTTTGTGGATTAGAGAAAATCCAAATGAAATTCAAATGTGCACGCAATCCTTATTTTAAAAAGTCATTAAATATGTATCCTGTACAAGAAAAAGAAAAGCTCAAAGAAATCCCATACATTGTGAGTATCACGGAAACATCATGACCATGACTGTACATTCATTTTTAATGTGACTGAATTGCATATTTACATGGCTGGCTGTAACTGCATGTGTGTGTTTTATTGCAATGTTTCCAAACAGAAAATGAGAACAGTGGACATAAGGTGCAAGTTACCTGGTAAGATTGTGGTTGTTAACCACTTGGTACTGCTTTCAGTCCGTTATGATGAGAACCGAATATCTGATCAAGTTTGAAACATCAAGGAGGTACTGACAGCATTTTTGTTTATCAAGCAATTTAAATATGTAGCCTACAGATACTTAATGATGTGAAAGTGAAAATTTAAACATGCCCTGATTGCGTTAGAAATGAAGGTTTCTCTGCTGTAAAGTCTTGCATCAATTGCAACAAGGCGTCTGCAGGTCCTGTTGGCTTCCTCAAAAGTTTACCCCATGCCATGCCACTGTGTATGAGTGGTACCAGTCTTATTCATACAACAACATCAGGGTGAGGTTTTTTTGTCAACTACAGCTTCCAAGGTAAAGAATAAACCTACATTTTGAACTCTCTTCACAGTTTTGTGAGATATTTACTCATTATATGTCAGTTTCAATGTCTGAATGCCATTTCTTTCTTTCCAGCAGCAGTCAGCGGTTAACATACACGTAAAAACAAACATTTTAAATCACATTGCTTCTTGCTCCACCCTCGTCTTCCTCCCACTTCTTCTCCCTTTCAAGCTTAAGCAGAGGTCTGATGTGCTGCTTCTTTTTCTCACGTCAGCAAACCTCAGCAGAGACAGGCAGCCAAGAGCTGTGGGGTCGGAGGTGCAGCATAAATTACAGCGCTGCTTTTCAGTCTTTCTCTCTTGCTGACACACACACACACACACATTAACAAACACTCCCCTCTTTCTCCCCTGACACACATTTTCTCACACTTGCGCACACAGCTGCCAAACAGCTGCTTGATCCACAAGGAGAAAGAAGAAGAATCCGGTCGCCTACCTCTCAGATATGCATCTATGACACACTCACACACACACGCATACACTGTGAGCCACTTTAAAATTACCACCACACACAGCAGGGCTTTTTATTCACCCATAAAACAGCCACAGAACTTTTTGTACTCTCATTTGAAGCTTTCAACAGACACATAAAAGACAGATATAACTCTAAAAATATGGCATTAAAAGAAAGCAGACTCTTTGATATATTTAAGTCATTTAAGTATTATTGATTTCATGTTTCTATGGTCACTTTTGAGCTTTTTTATTATTATAAAAGGTATCTTGATAAAACTTATCATTTATACACACAGAATTGCTGTGTTTAAAATAATGCAAAACAACCAGCTACCAAAACCTACTATTTCAAACCTACTCTTAGCTTGTTGATATTGAAAATCCTCTGTTTACTTTTTTTTCTGTCTGGATATTCTATTTTTATAGCGATTAAAAGGAAATTTCTCTCATTTGTCAGTTATTTGACTGTGTTTGTGCTACAGGGTGTTAAAAAATGCTGGCAGTAAATCTGCAGCTCTTATGAATCAATGTTTAACAGGGCAAAGGCAACAAAACTTCATTCAAACCATAGAAAAAGTACTTTTAAATTTGTTTGTGGATTTTTTTTAGCCTTAAATTTGATATTTTTTAATTAGGCATGACCATATGTGATGGTAAGTCACACCTCACCACTAGTTTACTTCACTTTGCAGTCATTACTTAAAATATATTTTACTCATTGTCCAATATATTTTTTGATTATTAAATTAAATTAGTTTATTTTTCCATCACACATTACAAAACGTGTTTTAATGTTGTATTAATGCATCTTCTTTGATTGAGTTACTCAGACGTACGGCTTCTCCTTCCTGGTTGCAAAAGGTGTGGCTAAGGGCTGAGGGAGCTAGAGTAGTGCTGAGAGCCTCATTGGACTGAACCACATGTTTCATTGCCCGGGGGGTGTTTGGAGTTTGTTTCATTGTTTTGTGTTAGTTGGCTATATGGCAGCCATTTTGTCTTCCCCTTTGTGTCATATGGTTTAGCTAAGCCAGTATTTAAGTTCCCTGATGTGTCAGTTTGTTAGTTGTTGTTTTGAGTTGAGTTTATTGAGTTGGGCTCTTTTATTGGTCTGCCTGTCTAAGTTTTGGATTTGTTTATCATTTTTCATATTTTTTGAACAATAAAAACCCACCTTTTTGAATGAAACATCTGTGTCCTCTATGTTTTACTGCTTGGTCCCTGACACCATATTTGGGTGGGAAGGTGGTCCATAGACATATGCAGCTTAAGTGGCAAAAACTGCAGTTCCTCTAGGTGATGCTTGAGGTTGACTGTTAAATGGAGTCAGTCTTCCCCATAAAAATGGTTAACTTAAAAAGCAGTTTTGGCTCCTGTGGATCCTTTCCCTTGCATAACAATTCTTTAATAACTTGACGAGTTAATATTACATGGGTAGTGATTACGTGTCAGCAAAACCTCAATAAGGCAACTTCTGGCTCCACAAAAACCAGCGTAGCAGCTGTAAAGGTGCTAACCTTTAAACATCTTGTCTGTGGTTGGATGCTAGAAAGTATAAAGGATGGGCATACCTTCTCTAATATAAACTCCTGTTAGGAAGCCTTGACTTGAGCATTTTTGCTGTCACCATCTTAGTGTTTTTGTAACTGGACAAGATCTGACTAACAGTATGCAGGATCCTCATTAGCTAATAACTTGTGGTTGACTTACATTAGCCTTTCTGCCTCTAAAAGTACCATCATTTATTAATCGTGCTCAAAAATCAGCAATTGAACTGACAGACTTAGACACATATACTGGATCTTGTATACTGGATATAATAATGTGTAGTACTAAGGAGTTGCTAACTTAGTCAGGTGCATCTGTAATTCACGACACTGCATGCTGGTTAAAAAATGGCTGAAAATAAAATGTATTTCCTTGAGAAAATGAGCAGCTGAGTATGAAAGCAGCCATGTCATTAAACAGCCACAGTTTTAAGGCTATCTTTATTCAAAAACATTCACCGTAGAGACCAAAACCATTTTTGTGCCAGCTAAAGAAGTAGTATATTAAAATACTGATAGCACTATGTATATTAGTTTAACAGTGCCACAGAAAGGTTTCATAAACACTGGGAACACCTGGCATGCTCACTAAATTACGTTTCATCTGGTTTATTTATTCGATACCAGTAATTCAGTTTGCCGGGACCAGTCTGTGTTCACAGCTGCCTGACAACTGGTCCCAGCAAAAAATCTCCAGCACTCAAACCCCCTTAAAGCAGCACTTTGTGCAAATTAAGAAGCCTGAGCAGGTGAATTAGTCAGGCCATGCTAGCTGTTTAGACTGTTTTCAGTCAACTCATCTCCAACTCTCCACCAAAGAGCAAAAAGATATTTTCCCAGACTGTTTCCCCCAACGCCTTCATATTTCTAAATGTGACTCCCACAGCGTATCACATTTTCCGCAGTGCTTTGTTAGATTTAAATGCAACAGGGCGTTTAAGCGCCAGAAATGAGGAACAACACTTGTACATTCTGTCTGTGTGAGCAGAGAGGAAGACTGAACAATGAGAATCTTTGTAAGACAAGAAGAGGCTGTTTTCAGGCCTCCAAGGCCCTCTGAATCAGTTACATACAAAGCTATGCATAAAGTAAAACACATAGCACACTGTTTCTGCACCCGGAACACACTATTAGACATGTAATACCTCCAAATATCTTCTTCTGGGTCAGTATTAAGGATCTGAGTGTACTTCAGGGTTGAGTAATAACAAACACATGCTGCTTCTCTAAGCTTTAAAATGAAATGACTGAGGGTTGAGAGTAATCAGTTATATAGTTAGGGGACTCAGTGCTGTAGTTAAGGTTCCTACAGTCAGTGATTGCCTTCACTTAAGCAGAAAATATGAGCCATTCATGGGTTTTCTATGTAAAATCAAAGTGGGTCAGGGTAACCGAGCAATGTTACCATAGTTAACTAAAACCAAACTAGAAAAAAAAATATATGTGTGGACCAAGTTTATTTAACAGAAATGAAAATAAAACTTTTGCTGCAGGGAATAAAAACTGAAACAATAACTAAAATAAAATAAAAGTAAACAGGAAATGTCTGCTCTAGTTTCAGTCTGTTGAGGCTTTGTTTACTGAGACTTGAGATGTCTGTGTGACTGTGAGTCAGCTGCCAAACAAAGTATTGTGCTTGTGTTGTAATACCTGTTCTAAATCCCTTAAATTTTGACAAAAATCTTATTATAACAGCAAAAACCAGTGAAAACTAAACAAAAACAAGTAAACAATCTCTGAACTGTAACATAACTTGGAAATAGTCAAACAGATTGCATTAGTTTTACAGCAGTTATCTCAAGGCACTTTATATAAGTAAAGACTTGGCGATGGTAGGGAGGAAGAAGTCCCTCTTAACAGGAAGAGAGAGCTCATCACTTTACAGGTGAGGGAAAAGACGGAGAAGAGACACATAGGGAGACTTTTATGGAAGCTTGTTTCTGCTCCTTACAAAAGAAAAAAGACAAATCTATACATAAGTCAAAATTCTAGTTTAGTTATCTTAACAGTTTTGACTTGCTTAGAAGTTTGAGTCAGTAAGTCAAAATCTTGAGGTAATAACTCAAAATTTCTACTTAGGTCTGGCTTTCAAAAATAAATAAATATATTTTAACTTGTGGAAAGAAGCTTCTATAGTTCTGGGCCTCAGTTTATTTCCTGTTCATTATTTAAAACTCAGCCATCGACCTGATACAAGGTTAGTTTCAAACAACAGCTAAGCACACATCATGTTTGTGGGCGTGTGATTTACTTTGGCAGGAAAACCCCTGAAACTCTTCAAATATTGAAATCACTGAAATATCTGAAAGTTGTAACAATCAAAAAGTTGTCACTACCAAAAATTATGACAACAAATGTTTAAAAAAAAAACATACATACATAAAACTTTCTATCATTCTCATCACACCAATTTACCGATTCTTATAAGAGTTATGTAAAAGTAGAAGTAGAATTCATGACATGAAACATTTTTTCCAACTGTACAACTTAGTCATTTGAAGGTTAGCAAATAGCTTTGCGTAGTTATATTAAAACTACTGGGTGGAGGTGAAAGACTGCAGTGTCATACAACTGTTTATCGCTCACATCTGTAACAGTCAAGTGCTCTCAAGTTAAACAGGGGCCTTTGTGGGTGGATGAGGTGTATTTCTTTCCTGATATTTGTCACTACAGCTCGGGGGAGAAGATTCAACGGTTCCTCGAGCACAGCCCCAGGACATGAGGCACTTATCCAGACCGGTGGATGCAGCACCACCTGCCTGAAACCTGACTGCCTGTCAGGATTTGATTTGACACTGCAACTGTTATATTGTAATGCATACTCACAGGAATGACATGATTTTGTGACACAATATTTTGTAACACAGGAAGCCATTGATCCTCTCCAGGCAGTACTGTCTGGTTTTCACCAGTAGTACCTGGAGTAACAGGAATAACACGGGCATGCATCATCAGTGAGGACCAGCTGCTAGACATGCAATGATTAGACATTTATAAGTCATTTGTACAAGTCAGCAGTGGAAGTAATTTTCCCGGTGTATCACGATGGTACCTTACAGCTGTCATTCTGCATTTTAGGACAGGCTGAGCCTGTAGCATCTCGGAAAAGAACATTCAGTTGTGGTCAGAATTTGCATACGCTCATCATGAGCATGATGTCATGGTAATTTTGAGGTTTTAATAATTTCTTTGAAATGTTCTTTTTCCAGGTTGGAATGATTATACAGCATGCATATTTAATGCCTTTAAATAAACCCAATTTAGTTAACAAGTTTAAATTTATTTTGGATTTTCTCTAATCTACACGGCATCAAATACAAACTCAAATATATACATATACTGATTTAAATATTTTAGTAAGGTGCTGAAGCTTCTACAGTGTCTTTTAACTTGACAAGCCTTATTTACTTCCTACTAGTGATCACGACTGACTATAACAGTCAGTTTCCTCTTTGGTAGCATAAAAGTTATTTGTTTTTCAACACTCACTGGAACACCAGTGTCACTGTCCACAGTAAAACGACCATATATCACCATGCACTGAGAGGGTGCTGACCAATAAAGAAGCTCCTGTTCCAAAATTGACATCTTAAGGCGTGAGTGAAATTTCAGCTGCCTACTTGGACAAGCCAAATGGCTTCTGGACAAAAGTTTAATGGTCAGACACAAAGATTGAGCTATTTGGCCACAGTGTTTGGAGGATTACATTTTTTTAACTTCGGGTCAAATCAGCAGCTTAGATGGTTCAAATGTCAAACACAATTGTGTTCCAACAGGATAATGATCCCAAACACATATCAAAAGTGGTGTGGAATTGGATGAAGCAAGCTAATAGTATGCTTCTGGTAGGGATTTTACAAAGCCCTGTCCTCAACCCTATTGAAAATTTATGCTTGAAAGCCGGGTTTGTACCAGGAAGCCAACCAATTCTACCAACTCTGCCAAGAAGAGCGGTCAAATATCCAACTGGAATTATGCCTGAAGGTTGTTGATGGCCCAAAACCCTGAAATGGATAAGCGGAAGAGAGTCGATTCAAACTTATGAACCCAATTTTTGTTTTTAAAATCGTTAAAGGTGTATGCCGTACAGTCATTCCATTCTGTAAAAAGAGCAGTTCAAAGAAATCACTAAATGC
Source organism: Oreochromis niloticus (assembly GCF_001858045.2). Lineage (NCBI taxonomy): Eukaryota > Metazoa > Chordata > Actinopteri > Cichliformes > Cichlidae > Oreochromis > Oreochromis niloticus. The sequence continues at coordinate 9,748,745 of NC_031973.2, forward strand.
CTAAAATTACCATGACATTCATGCTCGCGATGAGTGCATATAAATTTCTTACCACAACTGTAGATATTTTGGAAACATAAGCGCATGTTTTTTCCATGTCATAGGTTGAACTACTGTCATTCATTAGGTCACTGGCAGAGCTCTATGTGGGTGAGGGTGCATTTTAGCTGTATGCTAAACAAGCATGGTTTCTAAAACTAGAAGGTGTTACCTTTAGATCAGTTCCTTTACACATGCATCTTAGCTCTTGAGTACATCAGTTATAACATTTCCACTGGTGTGTGCTGTGTGCACTAGGTGAAACGTGCATATAAAGGAGTTAGAAATAAACCCAAACCTTACCCCTAATTTTAAATAGGTTAATGTTTTATTTCAAGAAACAAGAAGTTAAATTTACCTTATATGTTTGTTTGTTTTTAGCTGTAATCATAATTTCAGACAGGTTCACTGATTTTCAAACAGGTTGCTGGATGTGTCAAATTTTTGAAGTTATATTATCCTTCACAGTTTGACCTTGTACACCTATACAAGTGCAACATTTATGATTTTATGTTAATGGCACATCAATGATTTGCATTGTATTCATCTTAAATTCCTATTTAACAGAAAACAACTTTAAGTTTTAAGTTTGATGTTTTTCAAGTTGGGCCTTCAAAATTGCTTTTCTACTGCACATTGGCTGCTATATATTAAGCAAAGAGTTTGAAAACACCTTCAGGAGACCTCAGAGTTTTTAGTTAATAATGTGGAATTTCAAGAAAGGAATATTTTATTAAACATCAGCATTTATTTATTTATTTATTTATTTTAGAGAAGCTAAAGAGATGATTGATGGCTGAATATATGTTTAAAGCTCACTTATTCAACATTAACATGGTTTTAATTCTTTGAATAAATAGAATTCCAGGTTTTGGATTTAATTCATGCAAAATTTGACTATATTAGAAACAAATCGTGGCTAGAAGATGATCTCAGTATTAAAATATAGATCGAAATCAGACCTTTATAATATGCTAAACCTTGTTTTAATGTCACCTACCACACATGGTGATATAACCCCAGCAAGTTTACCCAGTATATACTTTTTGAACTTTTCCAGTGAATTAACAGAAAACAGAGAGAACATACAGGGTGCTAGAGCTTGTTTCTATTACTCTACATCCTAGACATTAAAGTGGTGCAGTTTTGCTATTGAAGCTGTCATATATCCCATGATACTGATGCTCAAGTTTGCTCATAGAACAGAAATTAACAAAAAGTGAGATTGTGACACTTGGGGAACGTGTAAAACTGGTTTGGTTGCTGTTTTTCACAGACAGTAAAAGTGTCTTTCAGCCCTGGAAATTTCATGTGTATATCTTTTGTATTTAAAAAATTAGGACAGCTCAAATATGCTAGAAGAAATAAGGCAACTCGAAAAGCAGAACACTTATACCAATGCCTATATATTCAAGGGCTGGTAATTCAGAAAGAAATCCCAGAAGGAAGGTAAAATTTTGCATGGATCATTAAATGTACTACACTTACTTAATATAAAACAATCAGCTCATTCTGAAAGATTCAGGATTTGTCATGACTCTCAACACAAACACTAAATGAAGGCAGTTGACTCACACTCTTGGACACTGTTTCAGTGAACACTTTGTCCCCCCATAAAAGTCTAGTTATTTCTCTTTCGGTTAACTAAAATCTTTGCTTTTTCCACACCTATTATCTCACTGTATAATAATCTTGTGTGACGCAGGCTTATACCAGCACACGAGAGGGACAAATGTGTGCTGCAGTTCCATACAAGTAGGGTATCGTACTGCTAGATCAAATCCACATTTTGATAGTGAACACAATGCTCTGCGCCCCACCCATCAACTCCCACAGCGGCCTCTCCACAGAGGGTGGTTGTTGTCATTAAGCACACGACTCCACCTGCTTATGTGACCAAGTTTTCAGTATCCAAGTATGTTACTGCATCCAGAAACTAAATGTAAGACTTGTGAAACATTTTCTCGTGTTTTTATTCACATACAGTATTTTCAGCTCTGAACAGATTACATTCAAGAATATCAAAAGGAGTGAATTACCTGCACATAGAAATGCACTGGGACATACAGTACCTATTCCTCTGTTACAGATCTGCTAACATACATTAGATATGCAAACATTATAGACTACAACAGGGTAACAAATACTCTATAACATGTGCATAACGTAACATATGAACACAGAGCCGAGCTATTTACAGTTGATCGAAAAATGTCCGTAACCATTTAATTTCAGCCTCCTTTTTACATATTAACATGTAGAGTATTATTTTATCTGTAGTGGGGAGAGTTGGACTGTTTCTCAAACATCCTTGAAATCACAGACACACACACACGCACACACACACACACACGCCGCATGAGCTGTTGTTTAAAAGCGCTCTACACTCTACTTCACCATAAATAAGACAATTACAAAAATATACGTCACTTCAAACAGAGCCATAGCAGGAAAAGCGCTTTACAGCCTTTTGTGGAATGATGAAAAACCAAAAACAACAAAAACTGTCAAGACATAGGAGTGAGATGGAGGGAGGGGGGGTGGTTTCCAGGACAGCGTGTGAAAGAGCTTAAAGAACATGTTGGAATTCCAGTGAAAGACAGCAGTTTAATGGGAATGTTTGAGGCTGTGACAGGCTGCGGATGGGTGGCTGCGGTTGGACCGAGATGGTGACGTGGGCGGACGGTGGAGGGGTGGAAGGGGTCGATTTTCTGGCATGGGTTCCCTTTTGAAGGCAAACGCCCCTCCTCGTTGTAGAGGCCAGCACAGGAAGATGTGCTGAGATTAGTAAACATCAGCGATGCGGGAATGCAGAGGGGTTAAAAAGTCCAAGTCCATGTTGGATTAGTAGTGTGTGTACATTCACAGGTATATCCCTTGTACTAAGGCTCAGGAGGGTGCAATGTGTGTCAGTGTATGCATGTGTGCTGCTGCTGTTGCTGCTGCTGCTGGTCCTCCTGATTAGTAGAAGACTACAAGCAAAGCTATTTTTTCTTAGAGTTGACGCTCTTGCAGACCCAGTTCATGCCCTCCTGTATTAAATTTAGGGGAGGAAGCAGTGTGGTGAGAAGAAAAATATATATATTTTTTTTTTAAATGCAACAAAGGTGAAGCACAGTTCGTCTGCTCACCTGAATCCCCTCGCCAGTGAGGGCGGAGCAGGACTGGATCTGCCACATGCGATCCCGGATGGTGTGCAGATTGAGACCCTCTGCGATCTCGGAGGCTGGGGCGGCAGTCAGCAGGTCCTGCTTGTTTGCAAAGATCAGCACAGGAACACCACTCAGCTTCTCCTCATCCAGCAGCTCAGCCAGCTCCTGCAGCACACACAGACACACAAACACACACATCTGTCAGCTACACACTTACACAACCAGAAGGGACTTCAACTATACTGTACTGTAAAACATCTCTAGAGTTCAGATGTGAAACACCATGAAGCCAGCCAAACATAATGCAAAGTTTTCAGGTCCATAAAGTCCTTGAAGTGAGGCGAACTGATATAAATACTTGGTGGATGGCGCTGGTAGACTCCAATATGAATTAACAGGACTTAAAATATTGGTGAAAATTTTGTTTGGATTCTCCTGATGCCATCAAAAATCAGAGTTGCTGTTGTTCATCAGAGTCGCCTTGAGGCGACTTTTGTTGTGATTTGGCGCTATATAAATAAAATTGAATTGAATTGAATTGAATTGTTGCTGTTGGCTGTTAGGCGTGAATATTGGTTGGTTTCCAAAATGACTGTATCCATGCAAGGAGGAACTTTGCTTTGTATTTAGTGTGAACAACACCCTATAATTAAATACACCATACAGCTGAACTTACTTCTTGTAAAAGTTTGAGTTACTGACTCAAACATCTGTTTAACTACAAACTGAAAAGGTAGATTCCAATTTTGAGTTATCAAATTGAAATCTTTAGACAATAACTCACAATTTAGACTTACGGTGGCCCATAACTGTTTTTGTTTTTCAGTAGCAGAAAGCAGCTTCCATATAAAACCCTCCAACCTGGTGGTAAAGTTTTTGTTAAAATAAGCAGAGGGCCAAAGGATAATTACAAAATGTATCCTTAAGAAGAAGAAGACCTTTAAGCTGCTACTTTATTTCCCAGGAGTTTGCCACATGGATATATTTTATATTTGATTTGGGTCAGATTTTATGATTTTATGCCTGATGCCCTTCCTGACACAACCTTTCAATTTATCCCGGCTTGGGGCTTGCACTAGGAGTGCACTAGCTTGTGCATCCTGAGGCTGGGTTTGGGTCTCCTCCCGGAATCAAACCAGGTATCTTTCGTGTATAAGGTAAACACATCAGCCACATTTAAAGTCAGAAGCAAAACATGGAATTATCCATTTTTTCTATCTTTCTAACATAAAATATATATTTTATATATTATATAGCCTAACACCTTAAACGCTATATTAACAGTCACCAGTTTCTGTAATTATTAAAAAACTATTAATAAAATGTATTTCCTGCTTATTAATTTTGACCTTTTTGTAAAAATAAACTAAATGGTTAAAAGTTTTAGGATTGGTTTGGTATCATTTACAAATGATTTGGGGGAAATAATCAGCTGTTTAATAAAATATAAATAAAATAATTGGCTTTCTTGCCATAAAATGAATCTGTATGAATAATCTGGGACAGATTAAAAATTAAAAATGTCTGAGTACTGGGTAATTAAAATATTATAAAAAAAAATTTCAAACAGTCCTGTAAAGTCCCATATTTGAACCCACACTAGTAAAAAAAAAAATGTGAAAGCCAACTAGTGAAATTTACTGAATGGTATAGAGTTGAATTTCACAATACTGTAAAATACAGCATGTAGAATACTTTTGACATTTTTAACACTGTCTTTTTAACACCTCTTAGTACATTTAAAATTGAAGTTGAATTATAAGACTCCTCCAGGGCAGTACTTCTCAAAACGGTAGGTAGAGGAAGACTCAAAAATTTAAAATATGCATACATTTAACTATTTTTTTTCAGTCATAATTAGAGTACCATCTGGAAACTCCAAAACCTGGTTTTATTTTTCATTTCTGTTACGAAGAATGGTACAAGGTTGAGCAGAAGACCTACAAAAATCTGAAATGGAATAACCCTAATTACTTATAATTTACTTATAACTATATATAGTCCAATTCTTTTTTATCACCGTTCATTTGGTAGGAAACTGAAACTTCTTTGGTGAGGAGGCAAAACCCTTATACACGGTTACATACCTGACCCGTTTCCTCAAACCTCTTTCTGTCAGCGCTGTCAATGACATAAATCTGAAACAAAAAGTTTTCTTTGTTAGTGTGTGAAAGAGTTGCATGTTACTGAAATTAAGGTCATATTGCTTCATTTGGTGCATCATCTCCTCACCAAAACATCTGTGTTTTCAAAGTAGTTCCTCCAGTATGGCCTGATCTTCCTCTGGCCTCCAATGTCCCAGACATTTAGTTTAAACCCCTGAGACTGCACGCTCTTAATGTTGAATCCCTGCAGGAAGAAGATAAAATAAGTAAGAGGAGGTGAAACGCATGAAAGTTCCTCGACCACGCTTTGTATACAAACACCCTTTGTGTCTTACCTGCGTGGGCGTGATGTGGCTGATGTCCTCAGATGCCAACTGTTTAAGGAGTGTGGTCTTCCCACCGTTGTCCAGACCCAGCAGCAGTATCCTCACCTCCTGGTCTGGTGTGCTCTTTAGCTTGCGCAGGATGGACAGCAATCCCTACAACAAGCAGTTAAAAACAACAGCGTGGTGTTACTTTTCCGGGGGGACAGGGGGAGCACTGCTGCAGCTAACCACCATTGCAGAAACACATCTCTTCTTTCCATCCACCAACAGGCCATTTCTAGCACCCTCTATGGATTTTGATGATGTACAAGCACTCGTCTAACGGTAACAGATCCTCTGAGCAGCAAGTCAGATCTTCTGCTTTGACTTTCTTGATCCTTTCGGCTAATGTGTTTCCCAGGCAGGGCTAGATAACGGCACGCAAATGGGAGCTAAACACAGCTAACGTGCTAAGCTAATCTCCCCTGATAACTGAACGAAGCAACAAGGCAGTCGATTTTTTTTTCTTTGTCAACCTAGTGGTGACGGAATTTATTACAATTGATAAAACTAAAAACGGACAATAAGGTGTAGAAGTATGAGCACTCGAGGAAGTTTGCGTTAGGTTATGGGCTAAATGTTTGCGATAAATTAAAACTCACCATCTTGTTGCCTTCTCTCCTGGAGACGCCGCCGAGGGTTACTAAGGGGAGTGACGTCAGACGCAGAGATACGCACAGATTCTGCGTCGTGTTGCATTCAGGAAACTTTTTTTTTTTAATGGGTAAAATAAAAAATACCGACTCTGATATTGTTTTGAGGGGATATGGGTTTTTTTGTAATCCAAATGTATAAATTCTATTCATCAAAATTTATTTCCCTGTGTTATTCGTTCTTGTAGGGGCTCGTCACTAAGTGGTCGTTATCGCAGTAGACCAGGGTAAACGGGTGTTCCTTATTTACATATTGTTTTAAACAAAGTACCATGAAGGCATCGCTAAACCCCAAACTATGGTGGACGAGTTTAGTTAGCTACCTGCTAAATGTTTAATTGTTTTTAGACAGTACACTTTGAAATCTCATTTTGTGCACTCTTCTTGTCCATAATGTTAAAATAAGTTGACGGATACAAATTTTTACTACTTTTTACCTTAACAAATTGGATATACTGTCACCGAAGTAATTAGCTAGCTACTAACAGTAGCTGTAAACTGGAGGGGGATTAACTCAACATCTGGAACCGCTCCCCCAGTGTCTGATTTAATTTTAGTCTTCAGCCAAATATCAGGTTCGGTTTCCACCGGTTCCCACGCAAGGATCTGCCCCATCTGCTCCAGCCTTTGATTGGAGCACGACGTGCCACGTGCGCTTTTTTTTTTTTTACTATGCTTGCACGGGAGTTGAGCTGACCACCTGGCAGGTTCGTGCTCTGCTGGCCGGTTGGAGGTGTATACACAGGTATATTTTCGGTTTCAAACGGCGGTGTTTGCAGCTGGTGTGTCGGTGTTTCGGCTCGTGCTTTGCTGGGGGTCCTCCCCCGTCAGACCCAGCTGGTAACGCGAGGACTGAGTTGCATCAGTCAGTGAGCCCCAACTGACATGTTTTCACTCTTTTCACAGCACTTTGGTCGGTTGTCTTCACACAGATCTCCACACATTTCTCTTCTCCACAAACTGCATGTAAGTAATTTAGCATTTCAACCATTAGCAGCCACGTGCTACTACTTATCCAGATGTTACTAGGGCTCTGGCCTACAGATCCAGTTTGGCAACCTTCTGCTAGTCAGTAGTAGTAACTACCTGTACTGCAGTACTCTGCACGTTACATCTCTTATTTCTTTTACTCCACCATATGGATGAAGAAATAGTAATCATAGAGTGATGGATCAGTTGACTCTACAACTTCACTAATAATCACTGATTTTTCATTCAAAATATTAAAAAAAAAACAAAAAACCCACAGTTCCAGCCACTTAAATTAGAATATTTTGCAATTTGCTCTTCATTTGTTTCAATAGTTGGTCCACCTTAACCAAGCCTCGTCTTAGCCAGCTACAGCAGTGAAATGTTGCTTTACATCAAAACATTGCTTATTATCATTTTAATTACATAATAATATCTGTCGGGGATTATTTAGCTTCGTTTAGTACTTTTAGTGATATATCTATGGCAGTTTAACTTGTAATTGAGGATCACTGAAGTGCAATACTTGCAGTTCTACCCAAGTAACTGCTCCTCCAATCAATAATTTATGGGATCTGTGCTGTGCTATTGCCTTGCAGCAAACATTTAGGTCTTCTTGCAAGGTTGTGGCTTATTATTCGCATCATAATCAATCAGCCTCCCTATTGATTTATCAATGAACGAATCAATCATGTTCTCCGTGACCATGGCCAAATTGATTAGTACCCTGCTGACCTTCGCTACAGGTGACGGTTTCATTATTTGCTTTGGTTCTAGTGGAAATATTTGATAAGGGCTTGATAAGTTGTTTAACAATGTAGTTAAAGCTGCATTTTTGTGAACAAAACACTACATCAAGATTTTCAGGATACGTGCTCTGCTGTCCTCTTTTTGTCCTCATCACCTTTTTTTGAGTGGTTAATCATTTGTTATGAAAAAAAAGTTCAGTCTTTTCTAGTTTTAGCTTTTAAATGTGAAGATTTGTTGTTTCTTTCTGTTTCAAATTAACTGTAAACTTAATCTTTAATCAAACAAAGTAAGGAGTTATGAAGGTGTAATAAGTTTTTTCAGATGCAGTCCTACATATGTCCTTTAGTATTATTATTTATATGTCTTGGTAATAGGATCTACGTTGACTTATTCTCCACCATGTTCCACAGACCTTTGACCTATTTTGTAAACAAACAGCTTCAGAAATAATCCAGTTCCAACCAGGCTGAACCTTCAGAGACCGCCGATATCCTCTTCTCCTCGTCCTTACATTTCACCTGTTTCAAAACTTACTTAAAACTTACAGTAAGTGCCTAATGGAGATGAACTGTGGGACATTTGGATAGGCTGAGCTGTAGTCAGCACGTTTTGGATCCCCCGGTTGCTTCAAAGCAAGCACAATGGTGCAGTTGCAAAAATCTCAAAATCACTACCCGAGGACTCATTACCAGGAGGTGGTTGATGATTTCTAGTAGACGTTTGGGCTTTGAGGGTTTTTAGGCAGTTTGTGTTTGGTTTAAAACCAAGAGCAGATGCTTCCAACAGCCTAACTTTAGAGAGCCCGAGCTGCAAAGCTACAGGATATTCAGAGCAACGATATCTCAGCAGGGTTTGGAGGAATGATGCTGAACAGACGAAAGTTAGTATGTTTACCAGTGTTTAATGCCAACATGGGCACAGTTTCCTTTAGGATATGTGGTGCAAGGTATTTAAATATGTTACTTTTGTGGCTATAACCACCATAATTTTATGAGGAAGGCAAGCTGCTGAGCTCTGAAATCCCTTTGTACAATACAAGCCACATTTATATCACAGGTTTTATTCTTTGCACTTTAAGCATTTTATACTGTCAGGTCCATAATTTGTCGGATAAAGATACAATTTTAGTAGTTTAGCCTCTGTACAGTGCCACGCTGGATTTTTAATCAGACAGTTAAGATGTGACTGAAGTGCAGACTTTCAGCTTGAATTCAAGGATCTTTTCTGGGTCTTTGTGCCTTTCTGGTTTAATAAATGAAAAGCCTGCTCTGGTAAAGCTGTTAAAGAATATCTCATTTCTTTGCTTTGAGAAACTCAAGGCAAAAGAATGTTGTTGCTGTTCTTTGGGTGATTATCTATTTGCAAGCTTGTTCCAATTCGTGGGCTGAATCTGAGCAGAGAGTATACCCTTGTGTCTGTGAAGGTTCTCAGTCATCCAGGTCATCGTAGTCAAAGGAGTTTGCAAAGAAAAGCGTCTGGACTTCTTTAAGTTGCTTGAAGACGTTTCACCTCTCATCCGAGAAGCTTCTTCAGTTCTAAGGTCAAATGGCCGAGAGTCCCAGATTTAAACCCAGTGGGAGTATCCCCCCAAGGAGGGACAAAGGACCCCCTGGTGATCCTCTAATCACATGCGCCAAGGTGTGAAAGCGGGTGTGGGACCTAATCAGCCAGGGTTTCGGGTGAGCCCATTGTGAAACCTGGCCCCACCTTGTCATGTGAATTCCTGAGGTCAGATGGCCCAGGATGTGAGTGGGCGTTAAGGCGTCTGGGGAGGGAACTCAAAACTGGATTATAGATGGCAGATTAGGTCCCACACCCGCTTTCACACCTTGGCGCATGTGATTAGAGGATCACCAGGGGGTCCTTTGTCCCTCCTTGGGGGGATACTCCCACTGGGTTTAAATCTGGGACTCTCGGCCATTTGACCTTAGAACTGAAGAAGCTTCTCGGATGAGAGGTGAAACGTCTTCAAGCAACTTAAAGAAGTCCAGACGCTTTTCTTTGCAAACTCCTTTGACAGAGTATACCCTTGCACACTTCACAGTTCATCCTGCTACTTCCATCAGCAGTCACGTCATCAATAAACACCAGCGACCCGGTTGCACTGGCAGCCATACATGTCCATTTGTTTTGACATGATAATGTGGTACACTTCAGATCACAAGCCGTTTCTCTTCACATCATTCTGGTCTATCTTGATTAGTATTTTCAGTTTCTTAATTATTTTTTTAGAACTGTGCAGGCTCTTTTAGATGCTTTCTGGCACAGTCTAATCTGGACTTCTAGACCAGTGTAACCAGTGGATTGCAGCTTCAAGGTGATCTAGGCAGACTTTGACGTCACTAAGCCTTTTGGAGTTGCTGACCTGGCCATCTCATTCCTTCTTCTTAAGAATATACCAGATGGTTTGATTTCTTTTATTTCTTTTAGTCTAATGAAAGCCTCTTTCACTTGCACTTGCATTTCTTTGGACCTCGTATTTAAAATTACAGTTAAAAGCTATAAAATACAAACTCAATGCTTTGAATTAACTCCAGATGTGTGATCTGCTTCATTTGTTGTAAGAAATGAAGGCTTGTAAGACTTTAAATAATATTAAAATAGATGTTTTTGTATCCTGCACATTTGCTTAGTTTTCTCCTCTCAAACATCACCATCATGAGCATCAAATTCAGCATGTACGCTGATATAACAAACAGCTGTCTGGGTTCACTCCGCTGTTGTAGTTTTGGTGCTCTAGACACTGACATCACTGTCAAAGCTCTCGCAAATTTAATTAAGTGACCCCGTGAGTCCAGTCAATCCTTCATTATGGAAGCAGAAAGGCTAAAAAGATGATTACGTGTTCGCATGGACTCCTTACATCCAGAACCACAATGGAATGAAGCGTTGGACTGGTAATAAAAACTAAACTAAAGCTCACAGCTTTTCAGATTTTTTATGGATACATGTATTTTCATAATGAATATTATATAACAGGTGCATATAAAAAAACCTCTAAAACCCAAGGGAGTGTTATGAAATTCTTAGATTAGGGAAAATGAGGAGACTGTTTGGATGTTAATTATCCAAATAAGTTTTGTGTTGTATCTCAGCTTTATAAACATACACAATTGCATGTGGGATGTTGAGTTCAAAGGTAGAGAAAACTACTGTCTCTGAGCCGCTGAGCTAAAAAAAAACAAAAATCTGTTAATGTTACATCAGCTCAAAGGAGGACAAGAGCATGCATTAACTATACACCAACTCTCTGATTGTCCTGTAATAATGTCTTTCTTCCCCTTTTCCTCAGGATCTGACTGCAGCTGCTGAGTGACGTCCCGCAGAGCGAACACAGGCTGCGAGGCTTTTTGATGCATTAATCTGCACCTGGATTTTAACAGACGCAATGGCTCTGAGCTCGTTTGACATCGACGCACCACGATGGGATCAGTCTACGTTCATGGGGAGACTAAAACATTTTTTCAACATCACCGACTGCCGAACAGCACTCCTGCCTGATTCGCGGTTAGATGAGGCCAAAGCTTTAGTAGAAAGCTGCAGGTGAGAAAATGAATGCACAAGCTCTAAAATGTCTCGTGTCATGTGACCGTCCTCAAGTTTCCTTTGATAAGAAACATTCAGGGCACAGTGGCTCATTGGCTTGCTCTTTCCTGGGTTCAAGCCTGGAAATGGAACGATTGTTTGGAGTTTGCATGTTCTCCCAGTGGGTTTCCTTTTAGGAGCTCTGGTTTCCCCCTCTATTGGAAACCATCCTGGGTTAATGCTGCCTATGATGGCCCAGGACACCCTCACAAAAGAGTTTCACTCCATTGTTAAAGAAACAAAACGCTGGAGAAAGAAAATATGACCTTAAACTTGATATTCTTATGTTATACTATTGAACTTCTATGCAGACTGCTTTAGACAGTTTTAGCTACTCTGTATGATAAGTACAAGTAAGAGTGGTCATCTCAGGCACACAGCTCTGGCTGCAACCACAGAAACCCCACCGACTTGCTGGATGGCCAATCAAAAGAAAGTTGGATTATGGGGAGAGGAGCTAAAGCACATTGTTTTAGCCAAGCAAAGGCCCAGTATAAAGATAAATTATTTTGAACTGTAAATCACGCAGAGCCAGTCTGCTACAGTCCAAGAATGAAAATATAAAGTTGGAAATGAGAATAATACATTGTTTTTAAAATACAGTCCCTCTATTTCTTTTTAAAGGTAGTTGAACAGCTAACTTTAAAGCTAAATGAAAGTTGTGGTCTATTCCTTCAGTATTTCTGTCATCATTACCTTTTCCCTGAGAGACCAAAGGGGAAAAAAGCAGATCAGAGCGGACAAGTCAAGTACAGACAATGCTGGTCAAGTTGCCAACAACTCGTTATGCAAGTATAAGTGCAGTAAAAGCTGCTGATAGTGAGCTAGTCCTGGCCAGACCACTAGCAGCTCTCATGCTGATAACAGTACAGGTGAATCCCCCCCCCTCTGCAGACAACCACAGGAGGACAGGCCTAATACTCACCCTGAAAGAAAAAAAGAGCATTCTGCAATTGAAAAAAAGCTGAATTTCACATGCAGAAGACAAAACTAACAGCAGAAGGGCAGTTTAAGTAAAGAAGGAAACCACCTGTCATGTCTGTGGCAAAATGTTAGAAATTCCCATTTTACGTTCAACGTTTTGCTTCATACCCTGTTCTCTTTGTTGTAACTGTGCTTCTGCAGATTTTAATATGATTCTGTGGCAAGTTGTAGTTACGAAAGGCTCCACCAGCATCATTGAGTGTGTTTTTGTTTTTTTGCTGCTTTGCAGGGCGGGATCCATCCCTCCTGGCACCACAGTAGAGCAGCTCTACTATGCTAAGAAGCTGTACGACTCAGCTTTTCACCCAGACACGGGAGACCGCATGAACCTCATCGGCCGCATGTCATTCCAGGTACCCGGAGGCATGGCCATCACCGGCTTCATGCTGCAGTTCTACAGGTAGAGAAGCGCGAACAGGCCGAGCTGCATTTTACCACATCCTACTTTCTTGCAGAGGAAGTTTTACAGGTTTCATAATTCATGTCTGTTTCTAGGACAGTTCCTGCTGTGGTGTTCTGGCAGTGGGTAAATCAGTCCTTCAACGCTTTAGTGAACTACACCAACCGCAACGCTGCCTCCCCCATCACTCCCAAGTAAGCGCTCTTAAGACTTTAAGTTTGTCATTTCACATCCTCCAGATAAGAATCTGGTGAACTCTCACAGCATCAGCAAGCAACTAGAAATTTTTGAGGGCATCAGTAGAGGTAAAAAGAGCAGTAGCAAGTTTCACTGCCACATACATACTTCACCTTATTGGTAATAATTGTTTCAAACCTCCTTCCAAAATGGTCTGCACAACAAAATGATTTGATCCTGTCTTCTTGGATTGATTTACAGGCAGCTTTTTTCATATCCAGCCATCAGGTGCATGGTGTGTACTGGTGGATATCATGCCATGCACCTGTAAAGCAGTTTTCACACATGAACTTTGGACAATTTTGGGAGATATTTTCTAGAGTTATCCTTTCTCACCTGTAGCACACATCAGGAAATGATCCCTTTCACAGTGTATCATAGAAATGGGAAATAGTGGAAGCTTAACCAAATGCACACTTACAGTATTTGGATAAATGTAAACATAGGTGCATTTAAACACACCTTAATTTTATCTGGATGCAAAGCTCCACATACTGAATGCTGGCTATTTTATATGCCTATTTATGTGAACATTAAAAAAACAGTCTTCTAATAGCAGCTGCTGTTCGGTGCCTTTGTTGTGTCTCTCAGACAGATTGGAGTAGCCTACGTTACAGCGACCAGCACAGCTTTAGCAACAGCGGTCGGACTGAACCTCTACACAAAGGTACAAATGCTGCACACAGGAACTCATACAGCGCTGACTGCTTTTAAGAAGTGTTTTGTCGTCAAACTTATCTGGATGCGATCACTTTCATGCCCTATGTTTAAAATAATGGCCAAACCAACTTATAAATAATAGTTTGGGTCAGATCTGCTATGCTTTTCCTTGGTTTCTGTCATATATATCCTGTTGCTGTTGGTGAACAAAAACCAACAGCAACAGGAACAAAAGCTGAAAATGTCCCTTTAACCCACTCACAGCTGCACAGCTCTTTACAGGTATTACGATGATATTCACGATGACTTTTCGCTGCTTTTTCCCACAGAAAGCTCCTCCTCTCGTGGCTCGCTGGGTCCCTTTTGTAGCTGTGGCAGCTGCCAACTGTGTTAACATTCCCATGATGAGGCAGCAGTGAGTCCTCCTGCGTTTTTCTTTGAACTGCAGGGTTTTTTTGGCCATGTCTGCTGAAACCACAGCGACTCTGTAAGGGCAGGCTTCCTGAGGAGACTCAACCACAGAGCAGTGTTTGCTGTGTTAGATCCTGAGAGAAGGTGTTCTGGAGAATTACTGATCTTAAAATAGTGGCGTGATGTGTAAATCTCTTTTAGCTATGGCTCAGGGGATGGTAATGTAGGTCAGTTGGTACAGGCTGAAATATTTCAACAGCTATTGGATGAATTGCCGTGAAATTTTGCACAGATGTTCATGGTTTCCAGATGATGAAGCCTTCGGCCTTTGCGTGTTTTCCTTTAGCTCCACCAGGATGGTTTTCAAACAAACTTCTACTTTATATGTGAAAAATCTCCACATCTTCTTGATGGAAGGTTAAGTGCACCAGTACTCAACCAGAATCCTAATTATCTCAGTGATCTCAACAACTATTGCACTGAATCTCATTAAATTTGGTTCACATGTCCATGCTTCCAGCACGAGTATAATTATTCAGTTTGGTAGACCTTTTTTTATCTACCAAGGGTCCCTGGGAAGTCAGAAATTTAGCTTTCTCCACCCTTTTGTTTTATGTCACGGCATATTTGTGCCATTGAAGTTAAAATAAAAAGGAAAGAACAGATTTAGTAGAAAGCCTTCCTGTTCTCTGAGATAAAAGTTGGGAAAAATAGGAAAAAATGTGAGAGAGACCTCATATTCTTTGGCATTAACGACACAGATAAAAAAAGTAGAAGAAAAATAGGGTTTAAAGTAACAACTACCAGATGTCATAGCCATTGTGTAATTAAATAATTATTTGTGCCGGAAGTAAAGCAATAAGGAAATACTTGTTATTTTAATTTTGAATCACCAGATTATCAGAAGAAAGATTTTCCAGCGTACCGATGGTGTCGTTTACTGTCGCACCTTCTTACTAATGTGTGCTGTCATTGTTTTCCATCTGCGTGCAGTTTGATGATCCACCCTCACAAAGTGAAGTCATATCATTTGTTAAATTAAAAGCAGATTTGACTTTTTCTCTATAAATTTGTGGTTTAAATTTCAGAGATTTTGAGTTTTTAAGATTAATTAAGGCTCGTAAACACAAAGAAAATTCCAGCTTTAATTTCAGTAAATGTGTTTGTTTCTCTGAACATCACGCCTCCTTAAGCTTATTTTTAACTTTTACTTTGAATGGCCATTATGCAATAATTAAATACCTGCCAAACCAGTTGCGCTAACTATTTAAAGTTGGCATATTTACTTGCTAAACTGGGATGGTTAGGACTTCTGTATGTGTTTGTGTAGAGTTGGTACAACAGAGGCAGCAGTCGTAGTTCAAGATAGCATTTTGCTGAAATATCATAAAGTTAACGTCTTTAACTAGCTTACCTTGATTTCTGTGCGCATCTGTGTGATCTCTGAGCTGCTTAAACATTTCTGTATTTGCAAAAACAAGAAATCCATACTTTTAATGTTACTCTGCACACTCTTAATGTTTTTTTGTTTAGTTTTTTTTCTGGAAATCTCAGCAGAGATCGCTGCATTCCACGGGTAGAAAAACAGGAGCTGGCTCATTTTCACAATTTTGTTCTCCAGTTTGATGCCTGTGACATTCCCAATTTGGAGAGAGCACTTTTTTATCTTTTTATAGCTTAATTTTGGTGCTTTTGGGCATTTATTAAGAAAGTGAAGGTGATTGAGATACAGGGAAGGGTCTGCAGCCTTTAGTACAGATCCTCTCACGTTATTACAGATTATTACACTTCTTATTGGGTTTTTGTTTTCAGTACTGAAGGTTTAAGATGAAGTGAAGTCAGAATAGCTACCCAATAAAAGAGTGTTTACTGTGAACTGTGCAGTACTTATACTTCTATTGTATATTGTTAAAGTACAGAGCAAGACGTGAAACTATAAAGCTATGAAATAAATCCATAATAAATTAGTGAAAAAATACAATAAAACAGAGTCACACACTTCCACATTCTCCTCTTATCTCTAAGAGAAACACTTATTCATGTTCAGTTTCCTTTTTCTTTGTTTTTAGTCTTTTCATCTTAATTTTCTCTGTTTTTCAGGGAAATTCTGAATGGCATCGCCGTCACAGATGAAAATGGCAACAAACTTGGCCATTCTACGGTCAGCGCTCTGCACACACTTTAAGGCACTTTGTAATGTGTTTATTTTTTCTTAAATTGTCTCCATTTTTTTCTGTTTGCAGAAAGCAGCAGTAAAAGGCATCACTCAGGTGGTCATTTCTCGGGTCACCATGGCCGCACCAGGAATGAGTATGCAAAGAAGTGTTTAGGAGAAAGTTATGTCATGAAAGTATGATAAATCCTCTCTCTCTTCTTCACTTAATGTTCTTCTTCTTCTTCTCCTTTTGTCAGTTGTCCTCCCAATCATCATGCAAAGGCTGGAAAAATACAAGTTCATGCAGGTAAGACGTTCGTCTTCATTACCGTTCTCCTGCTAAATGTGTGCATTTGTCCTCATTGTGCTTTTCTCGCTTTTTATAGAGAATCACATTTCTCCATGGACCAATTCAAGTGATGCTGGTGGGAGGGTTGTAAGTACAGAGAGTTTGCAGGGTCAGGTGTACTACAATGTCCTCTGGAGTATTTCAGTGGTAACTTTTGTCCTTTTTTTCCCAAAGTTTGATCTTCATGGTGCCGGCTGCCTGCTCCCTGTTCCCTCAGAGATGGTAATGAAACTGTTTCTTTACTTTCACACATGAAGTTTGTGGACTTTAAGGAGCGTCAAGAAATAGTTAGCTTTAGTCAGCCTGGGTTCTTGACATACATGTATATGTACATTTTCTCTGTGCTTTATCGGTCTCTCACATCATTGTGGAGGAATTTTGACCCACTCTTCTTTACAGTTTGTTGAAGTTTACGAGCAGTCATTTATTCTCTTAAATGAGGTTGAGGTCTGGACTTTGGGCCATTGCAACACCTTGATTCTTTTCTTTATCCGCCTGTTGTGCTTAAGATCATTGTCCTGTTACGTGACTGAGTTTCAGCCAAGCTTTAGCCTTAGACCTCACATTTGACTTGAGGATACTTCGGTATACAGAGGCTTTCATGGTTAACTTAATGACTACAAGATGTAGAGATCATGTGGCTCCAAAATAAACCCACATCATCAGCCTTCCACCGCCGTGCTCACAGTAAGCTGTGCTGTCATGTTCCTTTTGGAGAGAAAGGGCTTTCTCCTGGCAACCTTTAGAAACAAGGCCTTCATGTTCAGTCTTTTTCTTTGTACTCAGGCCTGCAGAGTCAGTGATGTAGCTCTTGGGTTTTTTGCAGATTGTTTGAGCACAAATTGACTTTGGGATGAATTTGCTGGGACTGTGGCAAATGTTCCAGACCAGCAAACTGCCAAAACCTCTGTTTTTATTGAGGTTCCCACACCTGCTGATGATTAGCAGCTCCTGGCTGTTACGTACTCTCTTAATTTCTGTGGAAACAGTAAGGGTGTATTCAGTTTTCATAGGACTGCACACAGTTACATTAATAGGAAAAAAGTAAGTCCTTTGTTTAAATAAACATTGACTGTATATAAAAGATGGAGGATTACTCGCATAGTTGCTTATTGGTTAGTTCTGTTTTTGAAGCTCAAACTGAGCGTTTTTGATCTTCAACTCATCAGAAAAGCGTTCACTGAAGTTCTAGATGAAGGGAGGAGAGGAGTTGGTTTCTATACTATAGAAATATAGTATTTGTAATCAAAAGAGTTGCTCAGAATTGCCCTTAAAACGCTTTAAGACACATTGTCTTCAGCTTCAAATGGTATGCTCTCTCTCACATATGTTTGAATTGACAAAAATCAAAGTAATACAGTGTGCTGTGTGACAAAACTTAGGAATAAATCATAAATAGAAGAGTTTTTGTAGAACCTTCTCTATAGGAGGAAGCAGGTTATCAGAACCTGTGTCTAAGTTAAGTTGTAGCTGTTTCACACAATCAGCTTCTGCTACAGAAACTAGTCCACACTAATCGACTAGATTTTAAAAATCCAAAGCAGAAAGCTCAGGTTTTCAAGTCCTGTGGCTTTGGTCTGATAAAAGATGTTCGTGTTAGTGCAGCTGGTGGATTAATTTGCGACGCTGGAATTCCTGGAGTTACAGTAAATCCTGCTGCAGTGTTTTGGCCTCTAATCAGCTTTCAAACGTGTTGTTCACTCAGACATATTTCATCATCTCAGTCTTCAGATCCAGTTTTAAATTCACAGAGAAAATTAACTTTTGGGAAACAATTTTAACTGAAGTTAGATTTTCAAATAAGGATGCACCTTATCCGTATGTTAGTTTGTTTTGAAAGACTCAGAAAAAATGTGACAAATCATATTTTTACGGGTTTATTTCCACCTTACCAGCAAATTAGAAATATAAATTATAATGTAAGCCTGCTTGGGAACTCGTGATCATAGATTTAAATGTTGGTTTAGTCTGATTGTGCAGTCCAGGTCTGGACTTACCGCTGTATATTTAAGGTTTGGGAGTGACCCGATAGTAAAATGGTGAGGATGCATACCACATGCCATTCCCTTTGTTTATATCTCATCTCTCTCCGCTGCTTTTTTTCATAAAAATATAAAATGCTCAAAAAAGAAAAAAGTATTGATGAGTGTGCGGTTAACAGGTGCTTCTAATGGTCTACAATCAAATCAGTAGTCCATAAGTCATTGTTCTCTGAAGGCAAAGCTAAAAAAAATGAAATGTCAGTGAGGCTAGTGGAATTAAAACACGAGCGAGCGTGGAATGAAGACGCTTAACAACTGCTTTCCAGATGTTCACTGTGACTTATGGTTTAGCTGGTTTTTAGAGTAAAAACACAAAACTTTCTCATGGATTTTCAGTTTGGAGAACATGAAGATTTTCCCATTGGAAGTATTTCAAACTTTAAAGGGTACCTATTTTCTACTTTACCAATTCTATATTTTCTACTAGAGCAGCTGTGTATGGTTCACAGTCATGTTAAAGTGGGCCTTAGCTCATAAACTGGCTTCCACCTTTACGTTCAGTCTCTTTTTATCCTTTTGCACGAGTAAAAGCACACACACTGCTCTCTATATGAAATGTTGTCCATGTTTAATGGAACTTTCCACTATTGTAACAGTGTTCATATGACAGAAAATAAAGAAAAATGCAGTTCTTATTTTAAAAAATTTGGGGGGGATAAGACTCACTTTTTTTTATTTTGAGATTAAGCCAGGACTTGAACGATTCACCCAGAGAATAAACCTAAAATCGCCTGTTCTTTGGTCCTAATGTCGCTAAAGGTTCAGGAAGTAAAGTGTTCACACACAGTACTAAAGACAGGCACTTGTCCAGTTATCTTTAATAAAACCTGTCAAAATGTTGTACACTTACATTAGAATAGTGCAACTTTTTAACTTCAATATGTTGCTCATTTTAAAATGTCCTGTGTTGTAAAACTCATTTATAACTCTTTACTGAGGCTTCGAAGAGCTGTAATAACAACATTATAACAATGAATATAAAGTACGTGTCAAATAATAATTTGCTTTCCTAATTACCCGAGTAAATTTTGTTAATTTTTTACTGACAAAAGTGTTTTTTGTCCACTGCACTTTCATTAGCTTTGACTACAACACTTTGTTTTGTCTTGATATGCAAACAAACCTTTGACTGTGCTCCTCTTTTCCTTTCTGTCCTCTCTTCCTCCTCCTGCAGCTCTATGGCTGTTTCGAAGCTGGAGCCCGAGCTGAGAGACTCCATCAGGTCTCAATATGGGGACAGCATACGACACGTCTACTTCAACAAAGGCCTCTGAGGTCAAGAGGGCTGATAGGAGTTTTCTATTCGACACACAAGACTGAATTCATGTGTTTCGATATCATGACCTAAGTCTGTCATTATTAGTCACAATGAAATGCTTCTTTTTCATTACATTTTCAAAGTGGTGCTTGTATTTGGATGTTCGCTGTGGGACTTTTGATCAGTGCTGTCACTTAATTCTTACTCTAATCACAACAGTCTGGATTCCTGTTGAGAAACCAAATGATCTACTCTCAGGAACAGCACATCAGAATAAATCTGTTTGCTTTTTTGTCTAGTGTGGCTCTCCTGTAGCTGCTTCCATTGTTTCTGTCTCAATGTTGGAAAATGGGGTCTCCCAAACCTTCTTACAGTCTGTGCCTTTTTACAAAGTGGTAGGAGAGAAGCAACACTGAAGGCATTAATGGCTTTACTGTGAAACCTTAAAAAAAGAGAAAAGGTTACTCTATGCATGAGTCAAGTTTATTGAGGTTGTTCAGTGGAGGCTGCTGCCCTCTTCTGCCAGAAAAGAGGTAAATGTGTGATCTGTCTCTGTGATTTATCTGAGACGTTTACCAGCTGGATCCCTTCGCCGTGTAAACTCTGACCTCTGTAAGCTGGAATAAAACCACACAAAATTGAAGCACATCTCTTCACAGTGGTGTTTATTTAATCCAGTGATCGTTCATCGTGTGGAAGATGCTCAAACTTTAACAAACTTTATGGAGAAAGTTAGTCATGACGTCAGCTGCACCCGGAGCACGTGAGGAAAAACAGCAAACTCAGTGGCTTCTGTGACACATTTATGTGAGTCATGTGGATGCCAGAACTCACTGCATGTCTCAGCAGTATCAGTGCTGCTTTAATAAAAAATGTTCTTCTTCAGCTACATGAAGGAAAAGAAGTCCTGCAGTGGGCTGAACCCACAGAACTAAAGGTCTGTTTCCCAAATCCAAACTGGGAGTTTGTGCCATAGTAGAAAAGCCTGATAGCTGAAGGCTCTGCCTCCCATTCTGCTTTTACCCCAAGTAAGCCTGCAGTCTGAGAGTGAAGTGCTTTGTTAGGATAATAAAGTACTAAGGGGTCTTTAACATATGACTGGCCCCAATTTAAGATTTTATATGTGAGAGTAATATAAGTAATTCTGAATTTAACATGGAAAACCGGCGAGACCTCTGACAGAGCCAATCCCAGTCAGGCCTTTACACATTCCCCCTCTGATGGAGTCTACAAGCTCTCTTAATTAACCATTTATCACCCAAGTTTCTATAGCTCTAAAGGACCCCTTTTTTGTAATTTTGGCTCTAAAATTACAAAATAATTCTCATCTTTCAGGAATCATTTGAATTTTCTCTCTAACACAAATGGCAATGGAGTGCTGATAAATAAAGAGTTAGGCGGCTGAATAGAAAAGCACCAATCCTCACCCTTCAGCATCTGCAGTGACTGATACTGCTGTCACATAGAGCCAAGACCATGCCCATCCCTTTTTTCAAAATCTACCCTTTTCACTTCATTTTCATTCAGGCACTTATAACAAAACTTCCAAAATGCTTCTGCATCTCAAAATCGTTTTTTGACCGTCTTGCTCTGTAACATTAAAAATCAAACATTAACAGCTCCGTTGTGACAGTCCTGAAATAATCACTTGGGACTTCTTTCTGTGAGCCTGTGGCTTTTCCTCCAAATCAGACAAAAAACAGATTCTGCACCTTTTTGGCTTAATAATCCACTTTCACTTAAGACTAGCTGGTTTAAAACATCTGGTTTAAAGCACTTAATGTGGGAGGCAGATTGAAAGTGGGGAGGAAGAGGGTGTAGATTTGGGCCCCAGGCTCAGGGAAGGGAGCCGACTGAGTTGGTGGGAAAGCAAAGAGAGGATCAAGGAGTGCAAAGATACACAAACAGACTTCTTCTTCTTGCGGCTGCTCCCTTTAGGTGTCACTGCAGTGGATCGTAAGCCTCCATCTGTCACTCGTCTGTAACAATGTGCACGTCCTTCTTCACTACATCCATGAATCTTCTCTGTGGTTTTCCCCTTTTCTCCTGCCTGGCTCCTCCATAGGCCTTAGTTTACAGAATCAATGTATGTATGTATTTGTTTCAGTTTAGTTTGTATTTGAAAATCACAAAGACTAAAATTATTACAAAAATTATTATTACTAAAATTTGGGACGCTAAGTAAAACGTAAATAAAACAAAATACCGTTTGGAAAATTCATAAGCCCATATTTTATTCACAACGCAACATAGAAAACATATCACACGTTTAAAATGAGACAGTCCAGTTCAGCTCTCAGACTCTTCTACTATGAAGTTGTGCTGTTGTTATGGCCGCAGTATGCATTTTAGTGTTGTCGTACTGAAAGATGGAAAGCTTTCCCTGGAACAGACATCTGGATATGTTACTCTTAAATCTGCATATGCCTTTCAGCACTGATGATGCATTTCCAGATGTGTAAGGTGCCAGTTCCATGGGCACTGATGCACCCCCATACCATCAGAGATGCAGGTTTTTGAACTGAGCATTATTAACAAGCCAGAAATAATGTTAACAGTTTTCCACTTCACTGTAGTCCATTTAGTCCATTTAAAATTAGCTTTGTAAGGACTCCAACCTCCAACCTGCATCTGTTCCTGAGCCCATGCAGTGATTTGCATGACAGAATCATCCCTGTTTTTAATTTGTTGTTGCATATAGACTTGAACATCACAGGCATCCAATACTGATTTTTAGCCTCGTGTGATGCGCACAGAGATTTCTCCAGATTTTCTGAATCTGAATGATATTTTGCTCTGCAGATCAGGAGATATTTAAAGTCTTCACAATTTTGCATTGAGGAGCATTATTCTGAACGTGCTCCACAATTTGTTTTTTGAAGAACAGTGAACGTCTGTCCATCTCTAATTCTGAGAAACTCTCTGAAAAGCTTTAAAAAAAAAAAAAAAAAATACCCAGTCACGTTATAGACCTGTTGCCAACAACCCTAATTAGTTGCAAAGCATTCCTCCAACAGTTTCCTGCTAATCCCATTTAGTTTTTAAGCCTTTTATTGGCAACTGCCAACAGAATAAAAATGAGCTACTATTTTCCACGAGACATTTCATATGTTTTTTGAAATCCTATGCGGATAAAATATGAGTTTGTGAGATTATACATATTTTCCACAGCACCCAAACTTTTTTTTTATTTTATCTTTTTGGAATTGAGGTTGTAAGAACATGATAATATCTCAGATTCAATTTTTCCAAAGCTCTAGTTAAGTAAAACCTTTTTTTCCACGTCATACTTTTAGATTTTTATACTTTCTAGTTTTTGTGAACTATCACAACCTTGTATCCAGTAATATAAGTTTAATAATTTTATATATTTTTCTTTCTGTCTAAATACTTGTTGCAACAATTTTTCAGCCACTTTTCAACCAATGCCGTGTATTATGAGGGCCCAGGGCCAATTTTATTCAGATTTCCTTTGGGACCCTCTTTAAGAAAAAATCCAAAGGTCCGACTGAGCACTCAGCGCCCTCTGCAGGACCACCCTGCACTGGGGGGGAGGAGTCGCACGGCCAGCTTTATAAAACGCCTTGAAACAAAAACAGTCCAGACAGACAGACAGCTGCAGAAAACGGAAAGTCGGGGGAAATCCGGAGGGCACCAAACGCACCGTGTAACTTCACCTTTTTACCTGGAGCTGAGCGCGCGCCCGTGCGTTGTCGTTGACGTGTGTGTCGTTAGGAAAACGACGGAGAGGGGACGCTGCCGCTGGAGCCACACTGCAACGCATCTGCGCAGAGCACAACATCCACGCAGGAGCTGAAAAACATCGCCATCAGTGTTTACCACGATGCCGTTTTCCGTTAACGGCATCCTTTGCACGCTCGCGCTGCTGGTCCTGTGGCGGGCGGAGGAGCTCGCGGAAGCGTGCAGCTGCGCTCCGGTACATCCGCAACAGGCGTTCTGCAACGCCGACGTAGGTAAGTCCAGCCGCGGGGTCTGCTGCTGCTGCTGCTGCTGCTGTTGTTGTTGTTGTTGTTTATGTTTACCCGGCCTCTCGTGCAGTGAGCCAGGCTCCTGCACAGCTAACGGGAGCTGCAGCCCCCTCAGCCCGCCTCTGGCCACGGTTGAATGGACTCAACTAAGCTGCTGGAAACCGCTGGAAAGCCTGAAGGTGCTGCTGGTGGTGGTGGTGGTAGGGGTGTTGCTCCTCAAGGCCATGGCCCAGACAGTTTGCACTGCATTCGGGCTCCACACTTGCAGATCACATTGTCATATTTTTTGCCGTGTCATGTTGATAATGTTAGACCTCCAAAATGTCTTCTGTCAGAATTATTATTTTTAAAAATAGACACACACTCAGGTCAGATCCCCATAATGTTCTCTTCTACAGCACTGTGAGGAGTTAGGATTGCATTTGTGACACTAATTGATAAGTTAATGATGACCTTAATAAACTTTGTGGTTTAAATCTCCCCCAAAATCCACATCCACAAACTCAAAGGGTGTACCTCCACTCTGTTAGCGTGAGAGCTAAGAGACTGGAAGCAGTTTGAGATCATCTGTGTGAACCCAAAGCCTCGGCTCTCGGAGTGTTTGCTTACCGAGCTTCACCCTCAGCAGCCTCGGAACGAAGCGGCGTCGCCTGGATTTTGCAGGGCAACGTGGCACCAGAGAGGGAAAAGAGACAAGGAGGGAGCGAGCAGAAGAGAGGACAAGGGATGGGGAAAGTGAGGGAGAAATTTAACGGGTGTGGGGGGGGGGATTGAATCTCAACCGCAGAATATGTCACACCACGAGCTTTCCTCCCTCACTTCTTTTTTTCCTTTTTAAATTTCCATTCCTGTCCAGTTTCTTCCTGCACGGGGTGGTGCTGACAGGAATTACAGGAATGTTTCTGGGGTTTTCCCAACTTTGCTCCGATGCAGTGTACGGACACACACTTGTACACACTCTTTCACACCCCAGATAGACAACTAAAGGCCTGCTGCCATGCATGGTAGACTCTAACGCACTCACACAGACACACTGGCTCGGATGACATCTGGCTGTCAGTTCAGGGTGTGTTTAGAGGGGAAAAACAATAAAAGTCACAGTGCAAGTTAAAATATGCATGGTATGAATGGGAACGAGAAAGCTGAAGATGTTTTGGGGTTTTTTCATCCTGCATTTTACTTTTGAGTCTGTGCTGGTAAGATGTGCATCCTTGTAATTCCTTATTGCAAAATGACAGCTCTATTTTGAGGTGTGACTCAATCTCTCGCTGAGTTGGCAGGTCTTGCAGACAGGATGTCTCAGAGGCAAGGTGTTCCAATTGTTTGTCTTTTTTAAAAGCGTCTGTGAGTCAGGAAAGCTTTTGTCACAGCTGGGGGAGGATGCACGCAAACGGCAACAATGGCCGATGTCACTGTCCAGCCCAGAAACATCTAGATGAAACACTGCAGAGGAAGAGATGAAGAAAGGGTTTTGAGGGCTTGTGAAGGGCGGGGAGTGTCAGATGAGAGTTGGCTGAAATGTGCATGTAGGCAGCAACAAAGTGATATTGTCAAAAGTTGCGCGGTCTGACAATTGGGATTTGTTTTGGTGGAATGGGATCCCACTCCTTGCTTGTTGATACACATACCACATAGGCGGGAACCAGCTGTGTGTTTGTGTGTCATCTTCTATTTTCCAGTCAAAGTGATACTCTAGGTCAGACCACAAGCCATAAAAATCATGCAGTGTCATGCACCCACGGTACAATCACACACACACAAACGTGATACACATGTATGGAGACAAACATCCTCTTTTCATGTAAATCCGTTGCTCATAAAGGGGAACTTCCCCTCACCCTTTCCCAGTTTAGCTCACTCTGGTCAGCGGTCTGAGAGATCAGAGTCACCGATCTTAGCAGTGGACATGGCGTGGAGGACAGCACGTGTACAGGTCCTTTCATGGAAATACAGAAATGTCCCTAATACATGTCACTAAAAAATATAATGGCGCTGCTTTGGAGGATAGTTAATAAGAAACTTGGGCTAAAAAATCAAATGACAAAAGTCCTGTAATATGGTTGTTTATACAGCCTTGATAAGAATTATTAACACTCCAAAAATGTAAAAGATTCAAAGACAAAAACAATGCATAAAGTATAGCATAAAAACTTTACAGCTAAACTATCAATACAGATGTAATAATGTCAAAAATTTCAAATGAAGTAAAAATGTGCACCGATTGTGGAAAACAGTGATGCGTAAAGCTGGTACAGATGGTTTGTTTTTCCTGACGTCTTTTGCCTGTAGCGACAGAAATCAAAGAAATATTTGGTTTAAAGTGACTAAGTTGGTTTATCTTCACCACACCTATTCTAAATATGTAGCTATTGTGACATCGATGTGCACAAAAGATGAACTCCAGCCACAGCCTTCCGTAAATATCTTCTTATTTACTGATTAGCCGATAACAGCTAACAAGGCAGATGTAATTGTTCTAACTGTATTTCTTAATTTTTCATGATAGCAACGGAGCTGTCTGAGCTGTGCAAGATGCTATTACCAAACACATCAATTGCCAAAGAAAAATGCAAAGCTCATGACCCAAAAATTGAATAAAACATCCAAATCCAGGTACTGGAGATCAGCTCGGAAAAGTAAAGGCCTTTTATGAGTTTTCCAAACCGACCTTGAGTACCTGGATTTGGATGGTTTATACCGTTTTTCCCCATAAGCTTTCCATTCTTCTTTTTCCCTTTCATGAACAAAAAGTGTTCTGAGGGACAACAGTGGTACTTCTGTTATTTACTTTTTCTTCTAAAGGCATGTTTGGATTATCTTTAAAACCCTGTTTCAACAGTCTGTGATGTTAACCAGAGGTTTCATCATCACAAAACTATAGAGCTAAGAGGAAAATCAAGAGGAGGATTTTGCAAAGGCTTCTGCAGCCTGTGGGGGAGGAAACGCCAATAAATAGCTTCAGGCTCACCTGGAGAGGTGTACAGTGTTGGTTCAGCACATACATCATATGGTGCATGCTGAAACAATTAGGGTTTAATGGCAAAAGCGCTGAGGAGTTCACCACGTTTCAATGTGTTTGCAAATTGTTACTTCAGGCAAGTCAAGCTTGGCTCTCTGATTTCATCTTCAGCTCATCCACTTCTATGCATTGTATTGGCAAATCCAATATAAGGTGGGGTGTTCGGACAAACAGTTACTTCTTTCCCTGCAAGCTGCTTTGCAACCCACCTCCACCCCAGCTCATCCCTTTCATGCTGACTCGATCACTGTCATGTCAGCTCTGGTAACTGTGTCAGGGTAAACCAGAGCCTTCAGGTCTTCACGCAGATGTAACCAGAGGTGCCGGCTGAATTGTGTTTGAGGGCGGTTCGTCTCTGTTCAAATGACAGGTTAAACAGAAGGCTCACATACGCCTGGAGCTGAACAAACCACACCAAGAGAGTCAGAGATGATTTGGTGGTCACTGGCATATGAAAAAAGAAATGGATAGTCATGCGGTGGAACGAACCGGGGGGGGCACTTAGGATGTGGTGTGTGTGTTCATATGGGGGTTTGCATGGAAAACATTGCGTAGTGCAACTGATATGTATGTAGAAGTCATTATGCATCGTCCCGGTCTAACGGTAGGGGACCGTTCGAAATGTGGGTCAGTTGGTGGTTTATGGAGGGGCTTCCTGGCTGCTGATTGAGTGCTGCTGATCGGATGACTTTTGGATCAACCTGCGGTGAAACTGCTGCCTGTAGGCTCGTGGTAGTCATGCTGTTTTAGCATCGTGCTGAGTAGTCTGCCGCCTCTGCAACACGCTGTTTAGACTGCACAGGATGATCCGCTCTGGCTTTATTGAAGGGGAGAAACTAACTGAGAAGTAAACATGTCTGCAACACTGAGGGAGACAGATAAGCTCCCATAACAGCAATCTGTTGTGAATAACAGGGTAATTTCCTCTCAGTATTGTGTCCTGCTGCTGATTCTTTGCTCATTAGTTTGTGGCTCAGAATGAGGTCAGGAAATGAGAGCGGAAAAACTGGGAGGAATGCAGGAGCGAGTGCCAAACAGGTATACTGCTGTGTGTGTGTGTGTTTATGTGTGCTCTGGCTGCTGCTGCTGAACATTTGCATAACCATCAAAGTGCAACTAAAATGTAGGGGTTTGATTCTGGGGAACTTGGTTTCTCTAAAACAAACAAACAAAAAAACAACTTAAAAAGCAGTATGTTTGTGCTCATGGTGCTGATTAAAAACACCCAGATTCATTCTTCTGAAGAAGAGATTTCTTCTTAAACCTTTCATCTTCTTCTCTGTTAATCCTGGTAAATTAAAACCTGTTCTGTACTTTAGCCTTTAGGTTTTTCTTCTTAATCAAGTACTTTGTTACTAAAAACCTTTATTGCCACCTAGAGACAATATAAAAACATGTAAACACAACAATAGCCGTAATAATAACAGCAATTAGTTTATATCACCCTTTAAATCTAATATTCAGATCAAATCTGGTCCTAATTAAGAGGTGTAATATGAAGATAACAGCCTACATTTTCAGGCTATATACCAAGAACAGTGATCATATTATCTTCATATCAATGTAAGTGTGCTTTAAGAACAGCTTCACATTGAAGAGTAATACACTGCTTTCATGTAAACATGGTGTCAGTTCAAAATTAGCAGTCAGGTCCAGTGAAAGTGTTGTTGAGATTAAGAGAATGGTCCGAATGTGCGTCTGTAAGCTGAGGAGGCTCTTCTGCAACGATTTCTTCATCATCTTCTTCAGGATTTTTAACAATGTACTGCAAGCCCAGAGGCCATCTGAGCACAAATCGACTAGTTCTGACAACTAAATATGGATGAATGTTGGACATTTGAGATCTTAACTACATCTTAACTATGATGGTTAAGTTGACAGATGTATTTCGTCAGCCTAGTGTTACATTTACACATTAACAAACAGCCTGAAATAGTTAGTCAAACAGTAACGCGCAGCCTTAACGATGCAGACACACTGCATGATCTGAATGATGTGTAGTAGGTGGGGAAAAAAGCTGCATTACATGCAGGCAGTTCTCATGGTGTAAGGACTAAGTGTATTTAAACCCAATCCAATTTTAAAACAATGTAATACTTTTTTGTAGTATTTTGTAGTATGAATTATTTCAACACCAGTCACAAAAGGCTAGAGATTGGTCGACAACCACTGGTTGCTATGGGGAGAAGTGTTTAAAGGAAACAGAAAGCGCTGTTTTGGACATGTTTACATGTTTATTTAAAGAGATCGGGTATTATTTTGGCTGGTCGCTGCTAACTTAATTAATAATAAGATGCATTTAACAATAATTTAATTGCTTATTTACGTCATGTGTTATCATTGTATCATTTTCACTTCCTGGACATTTTTTAGACTAAATGATTGTTCGGTGCAGAGTTTAGTAGCATGTGTAGAAAACACTCATCTTGCGTCATTAGTAAGACTAAAAAAGAAGAAGAAGAAAGAAAGAGAGACGCTATTAACTCTGGGAGCTGTGAACCTCCATATTTGTATCTGCGCTAAGCCATAAACTGAACCCGAGGGTGTAAGAGCAGCAGCAGTCGACTGTATGTGTGTTTATAGATGTGTGCGTGTCCTCTGTTCCTGCTTACTTTATGTTTTTTTTCCCCCTGTATTGCTCATATTTTCCATTCTGAATAAATGCCCTTAGCATAGTTGAAGCTTGAAGTCAGTCAGGCCGTTAAAATACACACACGCGCGCACAAACACACACGCACGGTGAGAAACAAACCTCTGGCCAAGTCCTTCTCAGTATATCAGCTTTCAAGTTGTATTCTTAATCCTCAGCTCTTGTCCTGTGATGGTTTCCCTGGTCATGTTTTGAAGCAGGAAGGTTTGTGCTGCACGCCAAGTCATGTGTCTGGCCCTCCTCTAGTGTTGGCTGATGGAGACCTCAGGTTGGGTTTTCATTGACTGGACTGCTTTAGATGCTGAAATTCATTTTGTTGTGGTGTTTGGATGAGACTTTAAGGCAGCTTGATGGGTGGTTTGGGCTTTTTTTTTTTAGTCTGTGATGTGGAGAATGAGAGTCATAAGCAGTGTTTTCCACACATAGACCCTACTTAGGCGGGTAACAGAGGTATAATAATGACCACCAATGTACCAGAGTTATTTCAATTCTATTTTTTGTCTGTCTGTTGTCTGTTTGTCTGCAAGAACACCATCCAAAAATGATTTGCTTGCAGCTCTTTTTTTGAAAGTCTAGTTGCTCCTAACCAGCTAAATCAGTATTTTATCACCGGCAAGCTGACAAGGTCATCGATGTCATCATTCTGAATGCTTTTTTCTTCAACTGCATCATTTGGCACTGCAGTAGGTGGAAAACTAAGATTCCCTGCTGCAGAGCAAAACAGTGGAGTTCATCCACGGGATGAGACACTCTCTGGAGAGGCAGCTGATTGTGTTGCTCAGTTATTTATTAGTCAAGTCCTTTGCAGGTACAAACAAAGTATCCAGAAAGTAAAGGGCAAAAAAAAGGATAAAATAAATGTAAAAAATACAGATAAAGTACTGGTGCATACTGCTGTATGTTCAGAAATGCTTTTAACTTCCTTTTTTTTTTTTTTTTATCTACCCATTACTAAACACTCATCATCATTGATCATTATCAGAGCTGTGCAATGCTGATTTTGGCCTCTAATTTTGTAAGCCGTAACATTGTCAGCTGCTTTGGTTTTTTTTTTTTTAGACCAGTGATGAATTTTTATGACTCAAGCAAAATGACTGGCATATATCTCGCCCTATTTATTATAAATGTTGTGCATTTTATAATAAATAGGGCCAGATTTTGAACATAGCCATTATGCAGTGTTACATTGTATGAGAGTTAACGTAATCATGGGTTTCACTTTGCTCAGTTGTAATTACAAGCAGAAAATTGGATAAAATGCTGGGGGAAAAAACACAATAAATTTATGATGGATTAGCCAATTTATAATGTATGCTGTACTATTAAGGTTGAGATATCAGTATTCATAAGCCTCACTTTTATAACTCTGCAGTAAAAAATATCAGTGTTACTACATTTTATATAATCAGTGTTTAAAACCAGTTTGCCTGTTAGATGGCGTGACATCGAAGACATGAAGGTAATGTTTATATATCTTTCTTTTTTGTTTTGTGCAGTTAGGCCTTGTGCGAGCGGAAGGTGCCAGAAGTCAGTGAACTGATCATAAAAAAAACTACAGTCTGCTAAATCACAATGGAACAATCATAGAAATAAGTTCCTATGGAAATGACGACATGATTGTTTTGGAGAAGATTAAAAAAGTCTGTTAGTATTGTACATTTCATTAGTTACAGAGTGTCAGTGGCTGAATATTAAAACAAATGTATTTATTATAGGGTTATGTCATTATTTCCTGTGTACTGGGCATGGAATTAGTGTGTATTCATTCTGTCAAATGTGACTTTGTAGACAGATTCAAACGTGAGATGATTTCCAGCTCAACATTGTTCTTGGACTCTACGAAAGTAGTTTTGCTTAACTCATGATCCACAAATAAAGCAATTTGTTGTCCCTCATAGGGGTAGGCAACGTAACCTCAAGATTACATCATGATATTTCAAGAAAATGTATGATAACTTTGATGCTTGCAGGCAGCAGACGTTATAAGTGTAACTAAATGAAGGGTATTTTACAACCATCTTTTTCGAAGATCCTACTGTCATTGATGGCAAACTTCTTAATTTCAAGTGTAAATCTATTGAAACAACCAGCAGCAGCATTATATTGCAACAGGTGTGACACATCATGAGTCCGTGATCAGCACAAAAGCAGCCTGGCCGTTTTTTCACTGTAAAATCTAAGCAGAAGCATAAAATAACTGCTCAACACTTTAGTTTAACAGTAACTAAAGTAACCGAACATTGTATCTCATCAGGACCTGCACAGTATTGTCATATAATAAGACTGAAGAATGTTTCCCCATTTGCCATTGTGTAACAGCTACAGTAATTTTCTGCCACTGTTTGGGCTTCCTTTGATATAGAGTGCAACTAGCAAGTGTTCCAGCAATGCTAATTTAACTCATTTGTTTACATTTAGGCTGCCAGCGTCTCCTCTTTTGTAGCTTGGTTTTTAAAAGTGTATTTTTGCCTCAAGTGGCGAAACACATTGTTGTTTTCTGTCTTTAGTGGAAACACTTTTTTGTATATCTTGCATAGTTGGAGGTTGTTGAAGTAGCTCCCTTTTTAGGTACTAAATTGCCATTGGAGACTGATATGTGGTTCTGGATCTCAGACATGCCTGGGCTTGTCTTGTTGTTAAGTGGAGCTGAAAAAAGTAAAGGCATGGTGTTGCTTTAGCAGTGATGTATCACTGCGACATTTTTATGTCATGGTAAAATTTCTGCCGCTATTATCACGAGTCACCTGTCACTTTGGACACCCTCTCGTTAACAGTATTGTCCTCTTCCATTTTGCTGGAGGTTTCTTCCTGTTAAAAGGGAGTTTTTTTTGTCTCACTCTCGCCAACTGCTCGCTGATAAGGTGTTATAATTTTTGGGGTTTTCTCTGTATTATTGTAGAGTCTTTACCTTACAGCATAAAGTACCTTGAGGAAGCCGGTGTTGTGATTTGACGCTGTATATACTACAACTGAATTTAATCGTGTCCTTTAGGGACGCCCCTTTATGCTTTCTTTTAAGCCTCTTTTTTTTTCCAGATGGGTCCTCCTCACAAGTAGACGATTTGATCAACACACCTCAGCACATCAGCATATTAGGGATGTCTGCTCTCAGTGACATCACACAGAATTACAAGTAGAAAAAACTATGCTTAAACTGTGTGTTTAGAGCAGGCTGACATGTGAACATTGATCACAGACATTATTTGTACATGAACTGATCTCGTTATTTGAAACTTTGGCCATGTTTAACAAGCCATTGTAACAGTGTATGTTAAACTGAAAATAAGTAGAAGCATAGTAGGTCCCTTTTAAGTTACAGATGGTTTACAGTTGCTAAGTCAGTGATGGGGTGATCCCTGCCGAAATGCATTTGTTTGTACACAAACTCGTAAATTTCAGCTTTGATTAAAGGAAACTGATATTTTGTAACATAGTTGTTAACCTTTTGTTTAACCTTTTGCTTCATTTGTGAGTTACTTTAACTTAATTAGGGGGGAGTTAGTTTCATTCATTTACTTTTTTCCCTATTTCGTGGACAACACCAATATACAGTATGGGGCTTATATTACCCTGCATCCAAAGTTTTAGCCTTTACCCAACAAACATTAGCAGGTTTCCCTTTTTATCCTTTTTAGTGGGAATCATTTTGACTTTTTTTGTTTCTACTTTTTTGTTCATTAGTATGAAAGACAATAATGAAAGCTTCAGTGAGTAAATACGCTGAATTCCTGCAGCCTCTGACGCCGTGTTTCTGTGTTTCCCAACCAGTGATTCGAGCAAAGGTGGTGGGAGAGAGAGAAGTGGATTCTGGGAACGACATCTATGGGAACCCCATCAAGAGGATCCAGTATGAGGTCAAACAGATCAAGGTAAGAATATCCTCACTGTTTTAGCCAAAAAGGTTTGACATTGAGTCCGCTATTATGACCCCGTGCACTGTGTTTTATTTTTAGATGTTCAAGGGACCTACCCAGGACATCGAATCTGTCTTCACTGCTCCCGTGTCCGCCGTTTGTGGCGTCACCCTTGATGCCACCGGCAAGAAGGAGTATCTGATCTCAGGTTTGTGTGACTATCCCCCGTCTCCCGGAAATAATACTGCAAATGAAATTTGATAATCTCAACCAGTTTGTGGAAAAGAAGCTGCTGTTGTCGGAGGGATAGGTATAACAATGTATTCAACTATACGTCATTATATAAAACAAAAAGTGAAAGAATACACGGACAGACAGAAGCACAGCACAGAACATGCAAACAGATAATCAGATATGGTCCTGCAGGTGCAAAAAGCCGGGCAGACAAACCTGAGATCGGATAAAGAGTAGTGGGCAATTTTGCATGTTGATGGAGCAGCTGTTTATGTTATTATAGGTAATGATACTCTGCTGGCTAAATCCCGTGGAGACTGGGAGGAACCTTGTCTGTTGTGGTACAGCTTAAGCTCCTGAGGTATTTTATGCCTTAGTGACTGCTTACATCTGCATAACATCTGCGTCATTTTTCAAAATTTGTAAACTGAAACCAGCTGTAGTCATTATTTAACACTAACGGCACATCACGTGACTGCCTTAAAGTCAACAGAGTATCTTGAAGTGGTGAACAAACCTTCTAAACTCAGAGCAACAAATTTCAGCCAATTGTTTACCTTTCTGACCACAGCTTTACGGTTTGGCTTTGGCGTCAGTGTCTCAATAGCACCGTTGTCAGCCACAGCAGGCAGCTGCTTGTCTTTAGAGGAAAAGCTCTGAAACCCACTGCCCAAACAACAGACAAACAGTGTTAGTGACAAGTTGATAAACTGCTTATTCTGCTGCTAAAGGGTCAGAAGTTAGAGGCTAGTAGAGATCCAAAACACAGCTGGGAATAAGCTGACAATATTTAGAGTTAACCTATCCACAGTGGGGCCACAGCCAGTGTACTCCCAGTGCCAGATAAGAATTGGTTTCCATACCTAGTCTCCTCCTCCTCCAGCAAGCGGGTGCTCCACCACAAAGGCCCTTGTGATTGCTTTTGTCGCTGGGAGATTAATACAGTTGTCCCCAGTTTGCATGGAATAAAATTTGCCTAAATATTTTACCCAGCACATTTCAAAAGGTGCAACTTTTACTTTAAAGAGTCACAGTTTCTGGTTTGTAACCACTCAGAAACTGGTTGGGAAATACATACTTTTCCCTAGTGGATCAATGACCAGTCTCTAGGACTGTCTGACAGAGGCTATTTTAGCTTAGTATGATTCTCACTTTGGGACTGGCCGATCCCTTGCTTAGATATAGAATGAGGAGTTCAGTCATTTGGGAGGGGCTCAGCGTTGAACCGCTACTCCTCCACATCGAAAGGAGTCAGCTGAGGTGGGTCAGGATGACAGGGATCCCTCCTGGGTGAAGTGTAGAGGGGACGTCCCACCCAAGGAAGAGCCCAGGTTAGACCCCAGCCCTGGATAAGCAGAATAAAATGGGAACTATTTAAATAGTTAATGATACTGGACAAAAAGGAGTCCAGAACATAATTTTAAGTTTTGTTTGAATGAAACAATATTTTACCGTTAAATACTGTGTTATACTTTTAATGCTCTTTAAATAAGCAGGCAGATGAAAGACAGAGCATGGATGGCTCCGATTCTGTTTCCTGTCATTGCTAAACAGAGCAGACACATATGGGAATATGAGCTGCTGATTTCCAGTTTTGATTAGATTAGCTTATTACCCTACCCGCGTTATCTGCAAAGTTGTCTGTTAGTCACTAGTAGATCTTTAGTCCATTGCAGTACTCACAACACAGAAGCAAAAGAAATCTTAGTAGATGAGTCATGACGATTATCTTATTTTTTTTCCAATTTTTCATTTCTTTGTATATTTCTTATGACACATGAGAGTATCCTTTATAATTTGCTGTTTTTCATACAGCACTTAACATCTTTTTGACGTGTTTGGGTTTTATGTTTTTATGGTTGGTGCCCTCTATGGGTTATATACCATGCAGCCACCCACAGCTCCACCGACAGCCTTTCCTTACCTCCCCACCTCTTTGGTACACTCTGGACAGGTCACCAGTCTGTCATAAGGCAGTGACAGCCAATCATTCACATCTACAGCCGCTTTAATATCACCAGTACCCTGATGTGCATGTCTCTGGACTGTGGAAGGAAATGAGGAGAACATGCAACCCTCAACAGAAAAGGCCAAGCCAGCTGCTGGATTTGAACCCAAGACCTTCTTGTTGTGAGCCACACCAATGTGTCGCCCATCAAATATAATGTTACCTGGACACAGCTTCCTTTCAGTGGTGGTTGTTTCAATTTTTAAAGCAAGATAGGCAGTTGTAGCATCAGAATGAGACTCAGTTTGCAGAATAGCAGAGACACAGAGGATCGTGATGTCATTCGTGCTCTGGTTTCTCCATCACAGACAGAGATGCGCCCGCAAACACTGGCCCGTAATTACAGAGAGTTGTAAGAGGAGGAACTGCTGAAGCCAGCATTTTCTCCCCGACTCTCTTTTCTCAAGATGTAGGGACTTTGTGCAGTCGAAAGTAAGTTCGATTTCTGCTGACCGGGGCATCTTTCAGAATGATTCATCGTTTCTTTAGCGCGAAGGGTTAACGAGTAGAGGAGTTGCAGTGAAACGTGAGTCAGTCCCGTCTGCAAGGACATGCATGTTGAGAGCTGCTATGCAGACAGATAGTGGCAAAGTGGAGAGGGTGCAGCCTCCATAGATTTGTAATCTCATCTCGAAATATCAGCTTGTTTTGACTGGTGCCCCTTTATGCACGAAATGTAAACACACGCTCTTGACGAGGACAGGTGGCCCGTGTTGACGCCTGCAGGCACCAGTCTGGAAAGTAACAGATTTCATCAGTGCTTTTCCACGAATCTGTCATCTGATGTTTACAAGTTCAGATTTTTTTCCAGAACATTTATACTGATGCACCCTGGCCTTGTTGGTGGTGGTGTTTACCTGCCTATTGTTATGTCTGAAGTTTGTCTGTCACACGTGTACTTTTTCTTTTTTTTAATACAGGCAAGGCCGAGGCCAGCGGCAGCATGCATGTGACTTTGTGTGATTACATCATGCCCTGGGACTCCTTGAGCACCACCCAGAAGAAGAGCCTCAGCCAGCGCTACCAGATGGGCTGTGACTGCAAGGTAAGGCAGCAGAGGGCCGCCTTCGCATGTGCAGTTTATCTCGTGGCGTGGAGAAAAAAAAGACAGTTATTCACTTCCTGCACTACACATCCAGACATAACAGAGCAAAGCAAACAAGACGAGACACGAGTCAGAGGAACAAACAAAAGAGCAGTAAATATTACTTGACTGCTCTTGTTTTCTTTATTAATTGTTCTAGAGATTAAAAGGAATGTCTTACACGTTTTCAACCTCCATATTTTGTTTTATACTGATTGTATTATTTCAAAATAATCTATGATCTTATAGCTCATCCACAAGCCATTGTAAGCCCTCTTCCTTCTTTTGGCTGCCTCGCAAACATAAGGTTTGAGCATCAGGTGGGAAGGATTTCTGTGCTTCTGCGCTGAGATGACCATATTATGTTTATCCCTTCTCTATGAAGTCATACACCGGGAAGAGTATAAAGAACTGAAGCTTGACCTTTCCCCTCACAGGGATTGCTTGTACATACTCAGATCTCTTTTTGGATGTTTAATACGAACAAAGTAATATATTGATTAACGACCCTCAAAGGAACTGATGGGCAGATTTACAGTCTTTATGGTGCACATGGGCAAAACCTAGCTTAACCAGTACCTCAAAACCAACAGAAGGCAGTTTTATGTTAACAAATCTCATAGCAAATGATTGTTATAGGTGTAAATTTGCATTTTACAAAATTCCTACAGAGGGCGCTCTACTTTAAGACAGCAAACTTTTTCTGCGAACTACAAGATGTTACAGGAAACAGCTGATGGAAAACTTTGAGGGTCTCAAATGATTCATTATTCATGTATTGATGATTTAGGCGATTATCTATTTGATCTATTTCATTAAAAGTTAAAAAAATGGCAGTAATTTGAGACTTTTGTGATGACAAATGCTTTCCATTTCCTTTGGGTGTTTCACAATAAAAGCTCTTCAGTGTTTCACAAGTTGAACACTTTGAATTTGAAGCACAAATAGGGGCTTGTTCTGTTTGCGTAAGTTCTTTAAATGGAGAGCTATGTAGGTACAATCTAAGTACATTCTTACTTCCTAAATAGGAATTTTGGCAGTTTGTTGGTCTGAAACATTCAGGTGTGTTTTAACACAATGCCACATTCTTCCCAGGAGTGGCTGTACCATGTTGAAGTAACTTTGGACACATACACTTCTGCTTTTTCCACAAATAGCAGCTTCCAAACTCAGCTGCCCCTAGGCAGAGAGTTTGTTAGTAATAAATCTCTAGAGTTAAAACCGTCATAATGAGGACACCGAGCAGGTGAGGGCTATCCATCTTCAGGGAGAATCTTATGTAAACAGTTGACCTGAGATCTTAAATCTAAACTTATCTACGTGAGTTCAGTCAGGAGGAAAAAATGTGTGCGTGTAACCGCAGCTACTCAGGCTGATAAAATTACTCCAGATTACATGCTGTAACATTTCCAGTAAATTCCTGGTAGATGTTGGGTAATATGAGCACGCTGGCCCCTGCCAGTGCCAGTGAAAGTTATCCATCAGAAGCAAAACTGAGGCTTGATTTAATGAAAATCTGGAGGATTAGACCTTAAGGCATATTTGATATGGTCTTCTAGCAGCAGTGGTATTTCAGGTGACACCCATCTCTGATAGTTTGATCTCATAGAGAGCGGATTGTGTTGTGTTTCTGCAGATTGTGCGCTGTCCCTCTCTGCCCTGTGAGATCTCGGCTCCTGAGGAGTGCCTGTGGACAGACCTGATGATCGAGAAGCAGGTGCACGGTCGCCAAGCCAACCATTACGCCTGCGTCAAGAGGGCAGACGGCTCCTGCTCCTGGTACCGCGGCGTCGCACCACCCAAAAAGGAGTTCCTGGACGCTGAGGACCCCTAAACACATGCGACTGCACGCCGCAGAGCCTGACGGAGATAAATGTACACAATTCCAATGAAATTTAAAGTGATTTTTTTTTTTATAATTAAAAAAAAAAGGCAAAGTTAATGTGACGGAAATGACCTGCTGGTCTGAAAACAACCCTTTGCCACTCTTTATGTTGGAGAGGCTCAGGGGTTGTTCTCAGACACAGCAGCTCTGTAAAAACAACAAAACAGCATCATGAGACATAGACTGGTCAAGTGATGTAACTTCCTCCTGAGGCTGGCGTCAGGAGGATAAAAATTCTCAGTGAGACAGAGCACTTCCTGCCCCTTCAAAGCTCTTTTTAACAGCTCTGATCTCCACCAGTCAATTCCCAGTATTCAGACAGCCATTGGTTATCCATCATCTTCCTGCTTTTATTACCTCATCCTCCAGTTTTCTTTATTCCAAAGCAAATTCCAAGTTGCCTTTATTTTTTTTCATTTCATTTGGTTTAGAATGATTGTCTCCCCCCCCCCTCCCTCTCTCTCCGAGCACTCGAAGTTCACAGTTTTCTCATCGTCTCCGCCGGGAACTTTTTTTCACGCCCACACGACAACACGGTTTCTTTAAAAAGATCGTGAATCATCTCGCACGGCTGATGATCTTCTCTGGTTTCTTTGGGTGGGGACTTTTGCGACCGCCACCGGCCTCACTGGACCAGTCTATGCTGCGTGAAGATGAGCGCTCTAAATTTAAACACCACCTCTCCACTGCCCCAGAGTCCAATCAGAAATATCTCAAATTTCTCACACTTCCTCCTCCTTTCTTCCTCAGATCTTCACGCCCTCCCCTCTTCTTTGTTATGTAGCTGTAGGGAACCTATGCATATACTTTTGTTGTTACTTGATAATAATAATTATTATTATTTACTGCTTTAGAACTAGATTTGCACTTTTTGAGGATGAGTTCCAGTAAAGACAAGAGCCTGAACACTCTGATGTGACAGATATTATCGTTCGCCCCGACCGACCGACAGATCCACCTCAGGTGCAGAATTTTTCGCCCATTTTGAGTGCTTTGGTGATTCATATTCAGAAAAAAACGCAAGCATATCCCTTGCTATCTCTGTCATAACATATAAAGTAGTACTTGCAGTGAACAAAAGTGGATGTGTGAAAGGTTTGGATAAAAGGGATCTTTTTGCAGATTTTATGTGTGAAAGAGAAACAAAAAAAGCGCTCCGGGGATGTTATTTCAGTGTCTTTGTATTATCTGTTGATTGTAAATGCAAACAGCAGTTTTCATGATATATTCTTGCAGACGGTTCATTTCACGAGTAATAAAAAAATAAGGTCTTTATACGCTTAATATTAGCTTTGACTTTCTTGCTCCTTCCAGTTATTAATGAAAGCTTTATCGCTGTCCTAGAAAGCAGTTACTTAATGTTTACAGTGCTGTTTTATAAACCTCAAGCTACATTAACAAAAAATATATATATGATGGAGTATTAGAGGCATAATTTAAAAGTAAACTCTTTCCAGTTTCCATTACTTTGTATTTTTTTCAGTGTTATTATTATACCTGTCTTTTTTGGGTTGTTTTTTTTTGTGAGTGTGTGTGTGTGTGTGTGTGTGTGTGTGTGTTTTCGCTGTCTTTGTCTACGATGTCTTTAGCTGTAGTGTTGAAGGTCCTCTTGCGCTGGAGTAACGTGAGAGTGAGAGCGATTAACTGGAGAAAGGTATAGAGAAATGGGTTCCTTGTGTGAATAGAGGACTGTGCATGTGTTTGATGCTTTGTGTAAGTCCGGGCGAAGGACAAAGTATTCAGTATTATCAAATAAAAAAACCCACAAGTTTCAAAGAGTACACGCTGCCTGTGTGTTGTCATTTCTCCTCAAGTGGGAGATCAAGTAAGTGTCACACTAACCACATCCTGCTTGTGTCTGTGTGGGTTTCTTTCGACTTCTTCCCTCAGTCCAGTGACATACATGTTAACTCAGCTGGTGATTATAAATGGCCGTGCAAGTGAGGCCGATAAACTTTAGAGAATCAAGCGCTCATGGCCACTTTACTATTTACGCTTTGCTAGTGCTGGGTCGGCCCTTTTGCTTTCAGAATTGCTATAATTCTTCATGCCATAGATTCAACAAGGTGCTGGAAACATTTCTCAGAATTTCGCACAGCTGCTGCAGATTTGTACATCCCAAAGGTGCTCTATTGGATGGGGAGCTGGTGGCTGTTTGAGTACAGTTAACTCATTCTTATGTTCAAGAAGCCAGTTTGAGATGATTTGAGTTTTGTGACATGGTGTGTTATCCTGCTGAAAGCAGCCATTGGACGGTAGGTATGCTGTGGTCATAGGAGGATGGACATGGTCAGTGACCATACTCAGCTAGGCTTTGGTGTTTAAATAATGCTCAGTTGATACTAAGGGGTCCTAAGTGTGTCAAGAAAATGACCTCTACACCATTACACCACCAGCAGAAGCTTGAACCACTGATGCAGTTCCATCTTTTATGATGGAGTCAGTTTCTGACCCTTTTTGTTGCCTTCCTATCAGCTCACAGCAGTCTGTCCTCTACCCTCTGCCTGCTGGCATCAAATGGGGATTTTCACTGAAGGCCTGCTACGGACATCCTGTCTGGGATTTGCCTCAACTGAAACAGACTTCTGTCCCCAGAGACACTGAATACGGATGAATGGACTGACCTGCTGCTTACTGGATATTTTCTCTTTATCAGAAAATTCTCTGTAAACTTCCAAACTTGTCCCAGCTTGGGAAACTGGTTGTGTGCGAAAAACCTAGTAGATTAGCAGTTTCTGAAATACTCAAATGAGTCTGGCACAACAACCACACCACGTTTAAAGTCACTTAAATTACCTTTTTTCTCATTTCTGATGCTCGGATGAGCTTCAGGTGGCTTTCTTGGATAGGCCCAAATGCCTGAATGCATTAAGTTGCTGCCACATGATATTTGTGTGAATGAGCAGGTGTAGCTAACAGAGGGTCAGTGAGTGTAAATGCCAGTGTTAGAATGCCCCAAAGTGGCTGGGTTACCAATGAACCAGAGGTTTCTTCACCAAATCTAAAGATACACAAAGCATAACCAAAAAAGAAAAGAAAAGACCACAGCTGACACGTGGTTTCAGCAGCTGCCTCTGAAATTAACTAGAAGGTACAAGCTTGTACCTCAGAATGGGCTAACCTTGTCAACTAAACTTGGACTTAAGCTAAAAGACACAATAGACTTTATTGACATAAGATTAATACTATAAAAACAAATAACTTTATTTAAAATATTTAAGCTCCTGACATGCAAACTATAATCTAAAATAAAGGTTGATATACATATTTCAGCCTCCTCTCAATCATATTTGGTGCCACCTGAAACTTTCAGAAGGTCCTCAGGATGCCTGGGGACGTTTGGGGGTCAAAACAAAGGTAAACAATGCACTTCTCACATTCTTACAAATTCCTTCAGATATAAATTCAAATGGTTGCTTTGTTGCCGCACTCATCTATATTTTAACTCTAGTTTGACCCAGCTGGTACTGGTGATATCCAAAGATTTTTAAAACTGGTGTCAAGTAGTCAGTCTCTGCCTTCATTTGGCTTCTGCTAATTTCCCACCGAGGTACTCGGTGTGTGAGGGACGTCCTCCAAATGTGAGAGTGGAGTGAGTAGCGAGGCTGGACAGAGGAGGGCGAGTAGATGCGGTGGTCGACTCAGCTAGGAAACTATTTGAGAAATGTGCAGGCAGAGCCCAGATTGGGCGGTTTTGTCATCTCTGTTCATTCTCTTCTTGGTAATTTCAACAGGATTGTATAAATCATCCCATGCCAGGGAGGATTTCACTTCTTCCTACTCTGAGCTTTCTCTCTAAGGTCAACTTGGTACATATTTAAGGGAATGTTTATGTATATGAACGTTCATGTCATTTCTCTTCAATACATTTGCTGTTCCTCTTTGTGTCGGAACCTGTTGGGTAAGTCTGGAGTTTGTGAAGTTGGCGTGTTATTGCGGCACCCTCTGCTTTGCAATCCTGGTCGGTCAACTCGGTGAAGACACAAGGAGGAACTAAACCATTAGAAGTGTACACATGAAATATCAAATCAAAGATTAAACCTTCTGTTACATGTTGCTGTCTTCAGAGATAAAATACATTTTCATCCTCAAATGCAAAATAAAATTATTATTTTACATATTATAATCTTTTTTGTCCTGATGGATCAAATGAGGAGACAATGTGACAATGAAGTTGCGTCACCGAGTGTTGACATCTTTTCATGAAGCAAATCCAGAGCTTACAGGAAAACAACAAGAATTTTGAC
Organism: Oreochromis niloticus; assembly: GCF_001858045.2. Taxonomy (NCBI): domain Eukaryota; kingdom Metazoa; phylum Chordata; class Actinopteri; order Cichliformes; family Cichlidae; genus Oreochromis; species Oreochromis niloticus. The sequence goes on from NC_031973.2 coordinate 9,791,829, forward strand.
TGTGTAACATTTTTAGAGCAACAACAGCTCACAAGTAAAGTTTCATACGTGCAACTTTGTGGTGATTTCAAATCAGTGTTGCGAAAGCAGCATGTTTGATGAAAAATGGAGATGTGTTATTATGTGATTTTGCTAATATACTCAGTGACAATAAAGATGATGATAGAAGATCCCACCTTTAATCGCGTAAGTGATGATCTGAGTTGTAGCCCAGATGCATCTCTTAGGAGGTAGACAACCTGCTCTACCTCCTGAGCCACGACCTCTGCAGTCACGTGATGTCACACTCTCACAGTAAACTCTTACAGCTGATGTCTTTTTGCCAAGTGAAATAAAAGTCGTATCAATTTGGTCCATCATCATTAAATTTTTGATCATATAGCTGCACTGCACGTTCGTGTTTCCACACAGGCTGCTGTAATTGTGTGGTTATAATGCCACCCAGTGGCCATGAGGAGACATAGCATCTGTGTAGGTTCTCGTCCATCCAGGTCATGATGGTGTTTAAGCGCTCGAGCTGAAGGCAAGAAGATGAAACAAACCTTAAAAATAAGTCCAGGTGCCTTCAGCTCAAGCACAGCTGCCTCTTCAAAACACACAGGACTGAGAATATTTTTGAGATTTAATAACAGGATTTTATACTAAGATGTACACAGTAGAGTGTAGGTCATTCAGAGGAAGACAACAGAAAATGGAGCAAGAGGAAAGCAAAAATATGAATTCCCCCCAAGTTCTTACCTCCCTTCTTTGGCACCAGGTCCCTGCATACATACATCAGACTGTCTGCAGTTATCTGTTATCTAAGGCCTTTAACTGTTTCCTGTTCTTATTTTAAATCTGAAGGTAACCACACTTTTGAGGTTGTAACAAGTTCCCAATTTGATCAGGTTCATTTTAAAAATGTCCAGTCCGGCATTTTCTTTCAGCATTTCTCATTTTCATTTCCCTGAGGCTTATGTGAATAATGCTACGCTATACATTTTCTTGAGATTTCATCATGAACAAAAGTGTTGGAGAAAGTCTGGAAAAAAAAGTTTTTACAAGTCATCCTCTGGAGACAGCGAGCCAAATATCGCAGTACTGTATAGAGTTCAGTGAGATATTCCAGTTTAAAAAAACGAAAAACAAAACAAATTAAAAAGTGAGAAGACTATCAAAGTGTTACACCGAGCAGGAAAGAGAAAGCTTTATTCATCCCAAAGGAAATTCTCTCGTTGCAACAAAAACTGTGAGTTTTACTCTACGTGTTGACAAATTTGAGAAATCTCTGGAGGCTCTTGGGGAAAAGTGAGGCAGACTAAAGTCATTACAGGATAAACTGTAATCAGGACCATGACTGTCTGTGCTAATTTCACAGTGAGTGTCTAACAGCTGTTGACATACTTTAATTTAGCAGCTTTTAGCAGCTGGCGTGGCAAAAATTGAAACAGGAACTACATATATGTACACACAGTTTCTTTTCCTCCGTGGTTTTAATAAGGAGCAGTCAGATCTGTCTGGCACTACAAATGTGAATGATGATAGCAGCTGACAAAGAAGGAGGGGGAAAAGGTTTCACATAGTTCATCATTTCCAGATAACTGTTGAGCTCACTGAAACTTGTCTCTGTGCAACTGTCATTGGGTGTTGCATCAGTGCACTTTTGCTCAGAGCATCGTCTATGCTTCAACAGCAAACAAGCGTTTCCATGATAACAACTCGCAAATGAACTAAATTCATCTCTGTCTTTGCACTAGAACAACAATCAACCCGAGAGTGTCTTAAAAGGTCTAGAAGCTAGCCTGATGTGTCACCTTCTTAGTGCTGAGGTGGCGTACAGCCTTTTTAACCTTTCTGAATACAACTGCCTGCTCCATTCAGAAGCAACATGATGACAGTGATAGAAGTTGGGGAAAAAAAACAGAAGTCAGACTTTAATAATAGTTGAAATAGAGGGAACATAGAAAGCACTACAACATAAACAAGGCAGAAGGAAACTAGAAAGCAAAAAAATACAACAGGAACCAAAAACTCAAAAAACAGATCCACGATAAAGAGTCCAGTATTTCTTACTTTGCGTGAGAAGGATGGTGCTTGTATCACTACTGCTACTATCCTTGATGTAAATATGTAAAAATTGTGTATGTTTCTGTTCTGTGTCTTGTGTACTGTTTGTTTGTATATGTGTCTTTCTTGCTGCTGTTACACCCAAATTTCCCCTTGTGGGACAATTAAAGGATTATTCTATTCTATTCTATTCTTCTATCAAAGCTGGAGATCCAGAGGCTACAGCGCCATGGGAGCAGTAGAGACCAGTACGGACATACTAAGCCGACCCTTGTAGGAAAGAGCAGTTTAAGCCAACTAGATGATGCCCAGTCACCTGCAGTGATAGATGCATCTACTGAGCTGAGGATGAAGGCTGTGGCCAAACTCGACTCAGACACCCAATCAAGGGCACGACTCCCCCGGCTCACTGATGAAGTGGTTATGTTTGAGATGCCCTGAAAAGGTGAAGATGAGAAATACCTTCACAGTAACAAAGACATCAGAAAGATGCAATGTGAACTTTGCATGTCTCCATTTGAGACATAAAAGAAGCCAGTAAGCGTCTGACCTAATGGCCTGAAGGGTATGGTGGATAATTTCCACATAGTAATCCATTGTTACTTCTACTTAAATACAACCTTTACTTCTCACTACTTTTTTCATTTTGCTTTAATGAACTTTAATGTCACATCTGTCATGTGAACAATTTTGTTTTAATATTTTTGCATAAACTCGTGTGTGCAAATCAAAAAAACGGGGGAAAGACGTGCAGTGAGCCCCGATGCATCACCCACCTATCAGACTCTGTTCATTGTTTTTATATTTGAAATAGTTTGAATGATAAACAGAAGAAGTTTTAAAAGAATAGGATTTATCATCTGAAATGCTGATTAATATGCAGACTGTGGTTCACTGACCAACAAAGCCTGATGCTGTGTTGTGTTTTTTAATTTGATATGCAAATCACCTAAAGGTTCACTGCAGCCGCTTACATTACACCGCCCACTCTTTTTCTGCTTTAAGTGCCACCTCTGGTGCCTGGTTTCTAGTATTAGTTGCATATATATATGTATATGCATATACATGCATTTATAAGTATGGTTAACAAAGTCGAACAGAGAAACTAATTCTGGTTGTTCATCTGCACAGAGAGAGAGAGGACAGAAGCTCTGGGAGAGAAAAAGAGGCACACATCGTGGCGAGATAAGTGGCACAAAAAGTTCAAGAGTGGATGAGGTCAAGTGCAACACAAAGAGGTCGGCTCTACAGGGAGACAAACGGGAGAGAACAGGATCAAACAAATTTAATGAGTGAGGGGGGTGAAAGAGAGAAATAGAGGTATAGGAAATGGTGTGAGAGAAAATCAAAGAAAGAGGAGAGATGCTGTGAATTAAAAGACTCGCCAGCTCAGCCATTGTTTGTCTAAGTGGTGGCACTGGGCCTCTATGGCAGATGCAGTTTATATTTAGCTTTAAGTATTTGGTCTGTACAGGAACCTCATGCAAGGACTGCTACAACAACTGCTGACATTTTTCACACGTCTTTGCACAATGTTGTTTCGTCTGGCTTTTTCATTCTGCTAGGAAGTGGTTTTGATTCAGCCTGGTGCTTCTATTACTGCCGACATTGCTATTCAAACGCTGCTGACATTAATGCTGTGAACTTCAGTGTCGCTACCTTTCTACTGATACTACACTTATTAAAACTTATCCTTCAGACCTTCATTGAAAAAAACAAAACATTCTTTTTTTGTTCATTAGTCATTCTTTTCTAAAGGGCTCTATTATGTGATACCAAATAAAACATCTCTGACCCTCAATCCAGAGGATTAATGGTGTAATAAACACTCCACAATATCCCATAATCAAAAGCTTACTCATTTGACAGTTACCAGCTTCAGACACCACCCTTAGAGCTGAATAATTTGCTGCTAAAAAAACCCCTCATAAACTAAAGCTATGGCTGAATGAATCTGATAGGGGGCCCAAGGGCAAAAATGATTAGTACATAGTAATAAGCATTATTCTGCATAAATGACTTTGTGATCATTTTTTCCACCATAACCCAATGAGAACTATGTCACGAGACCTCCAAATGGGTTAGTCAAGGTTATCTAAATGAGACTCAAATACCTTTTGGATGCTCACATACCCCCCACCCCCCACTGCTTAACACATAGGACTTTATACACTAGTGCAATCTTTCTTCCAGCTCTATCTTTATATGTGTACGTTCACTCAGCTCTGACTAAACTAAACTGGGCTCTGATGTGTGTGTGGGGGAGTAACGCAGGATGATATGAGGCTGTTTGCATGTGTGTCTACATTTGTCATCAGCTCCAAGAATACTTCAACAACTGTTTATAGGGACACCGCCTGCTTCAGTTTTCATAATCAGTATAGGCATCCTTTTGTACTTCTTCAAAACCCTAAAGTGCGAGATTCCTTTGTGTGTGTGTGTGTGTGTGTGTGTGTGTGTGTGTGTGTGTGTGTGTGTGTGTGCAGTGGTGGACGTGGATGAGTTTTGATACACGAGTGAGGTCAAGTGTGTGATCAAAAGCGAGGAGAGAGCGTGAGAGAGGGAGAGAGAGAGGGGGAGAGCGAGTGGAGAGTATTTTTCTGAGAGTTCGTCAGAGTCTGGTAGCCGTCAGGAGCGAAAACCACCTTTTTTTTTTCCCAAGGAGTCCAGAGTTGCTTTTAGTAAAACATGACGCAGGCTTAAGGACGAGTAAAAAGAAGATGCTCCAAAGAGGATACTGAAACACTGAAACTCCTGACTGGTGTGATGGGGACTGTAAGTGAGCTGTGTGCGTCCAGTTTCCAGGCATTTCTCTGCCCTACAGTCCGCCCGGAGCCACCTGCTGCAGGTGAGAACTTTTAAGGAACCCCGTCTTCTTGGTTAGGATAGAAAATGTGTTGTCAGGTATTTGTGAGCAGATTTCAAGGATTACAAGGTGTTCATGAGTTTGAAAAAAAGTGCTTAAAAATGAAACATTATTGTTGTTATCGCAGCTTTTTGTTGGTTTTATGTTGCTCAGAGCGACGTGGAGCGCAAGACTGGCACAAAGTGCTATCAGTGTTCAGTTGCCTTGGTGATTTTCAGTTAGGCTATCAAGACACAGAGCACTCTGTAGTGTGCGTGTGTGTGTGTGTGTGTGACATTTCTGTGTACATACATGAGTCAGTGTGTATGTGTTTGTGTGAGATGGTGGGCTTGATTCGAGAACATGACGCACACCCATCACGGTCTGGTCCAGGATCCTCCTCTCCAGTGGGTGCTGCACAGAGTGACATAATCTCCATCGCTGCCCACTGCTCTCCCTCTGTGCAGGTGCTTTCATGTTGTGTCAGGGTGCTCATTCAAAAGCAGTTATAATGCAATGAAAGCAGCACACAGGTTACATCCATTTACCTTGAGATTTTATGACTTTCCAGCAGCTTCTTATAGCTTCTCTTTCTTTATTTTGTTCCTAAACCCTTTAGTCGATCAGGTAAACTGTAGCCTGCTTTGACATTACGATTTTAGCGCCCTCCTCTTGAAATGTTTTCATGTTTTCCAGTTTGCTGTTAAAATAAGAGAGCTGTTCTTTGTTTAAAATTACTCGATGTGCAGAAAAAAAAAGAGAAATGAGGCTGATAAAGACAAACATTGTAACAGCAAAAAACTATAATATTAACAGAAACTGATGTGATTTTGCTGCCAAACTTCACAAACTTGTTGATATTTATGATTTATGAAGGTTCAAATGAAAGGTGGACTTTTTAAAGGCCTGCTTTGTCAGCTCTGATTGAAGAGTTACTGGTTCAGTTACTTCAACTTGTGCAGACAGTTTAGTTCAGTGCATCCAAGCTTTTAAATATGCTACCCCTCTAATCAATGTGAAAATCAGCAGCAGCTTCTCTAAAAGTCATTTTTCAGTCTTGATAATGGACTGACCTCACTGTGAGCTGTTTGTATCATAACCAGAAAAAGTCCCTCTTATAGCAAACTGTTTTTAATGTTTTCCGAGCTGACCCTTTAAACTGTTAAACAGCAGCAGCTCTTCCTTACCCCACCCGGACATATCCTGTTTTTGACGTGTCCGAACTCCGAATAAAGCACCGATTCAGGCGCACAGCTGCAATCCTTTTCCCTCCTTTCCTCCGTCCTTCACTACACCCTCTCCTCTCCCTTCCTTTTTCACACAGGCAGGCTATCTCTGATATCAAACCCAGCTTCCTCTGGCTTCACACCCTCGTCGTTAAATATGTTTCTCTTTTCCAGCGGGTGGGTACTATTATTATAAAATTAATTATTTGTTTTGTTGAGTCCTGCATCCTGTTCTTGGTTGAATGTAGACACAATTATGTCACTTTGTCAAAATCCCCAGCCCAAAAGCCATTAAAGTGATTTTAACTCACACATTAATCAGTAAAGACATAAATACATTCAAACCTGAAGTTGCAAACATATAATGTTGCTGTAATTTTTCAGTTTTTCACTACACAAAATTATCTATCTATCTCTCTATACTTAGTTGGAGTGAGATATGCTCGTCTGCATAATTCAGAAATGTCTCATCTGCTGGGATTTTCTAGCATAATAATCTCTAGGGTTTGCAGAGAAAAAGAGAAATTATCCTGTGAGCTGCAGTTCTCTGGAGAAAAAATGGGTAAAAATTTTCCTGAGGTCTGAGGTTTGAGGGAAACCTCAAACCGTTGCCCTCCTATCAGCTTGATAGGAGGGCAGCGGTATAACTTACTCAACAAGTTGTTACAACCAAGGTATACACAAGACCATCTCTGAACACACAGCACCAGAAACCTTGAAGCAGATGGGCAAGCAAAATGTTATAATGTGAGAGATATTTTCTTGGCACACTTTGGGCCCCTCAGTACCAACTCACCATCAATGAAACACCACAATTTACCTGAGTACCTTTATGACCACATTGACCCATCTTCTGATGGCTGCTTCCAACAGGATAACGTGACTCATCAAAAAAGACAGTTTTTTTTTTAACATGCCAATGCATTCACTGTACTCAAATGAACTCCACATTCACCAGATCTCATCCAATAGAGCAACTTAAGGATGTGATGGAACTGGAGTCACATGATGGACATAGAACCAACAAATCTGCAGCAACTGTGTGATGCTATCATGTCACTATGGACCAAAGTCTCTGGTCAACGTTCCCAGTATTAGCAAGGTGTACCTAATGAAGTTCACAAGTGTGTATATAGTATGCACATAGTATATGCATATGCATATACTATGTATATAGTATATATGCATATATACTATGCAGTACAAACACAAACATATATCCTATTCTATACACTGTATAGTATACAAAGGTATAGTTGAGGCCTCTATAGTTGTATACCTAAATGAACTAAAGAAATTGTCTGCTTGTGAATTTATATTTTCACAGTTTAGTATAGTGTGGTGGCTTGTACGTTTACCTAATCACCAACAGCTCCACGAAGTGATCCCGGGAGGAGACACAGATCCTTTGAGTTTGCGTAAGAAAAGACATCCGGTGTAAAAACTCCCGTGGCGACCCCTTCTGCGTAAGTGAGCACCAGAAAGTAAAGGATATGAAGGATAAAGGATATGAATACCATAACCTATACCTATTTTTATTTTTAATTTTTGAAGACAGACAGACAGAGCGACACATAGATAGGTCTTTGATTGGCTGTTGCCACTTAAGCCACGCCCCCATCATCCTGCCAGACACCGGCTGTCTCTCCGCAGTCAGTTGTCATCTACTGCCAGTCTAACGGTAACTGACTGAAAAACTAGAGAAACTATAGCCACACATTTCGGCTTTAAAGTTACTTAAAAAGTGTCACATTTAGCGTGGTTTCCTGGGGACAGCGCTGACCAACAGTAGGAACATGGTTCTGGAAATGGAAGACGAAGTTGGTAAGTTACCTGACGCGGTTTAGTTAAACAGCGTTAACCTAGAGGCTAACACGGATAGCTAGCGCACTAGCATAACTTTGTGCATAGTTACGGATAGGTAAGCGAGGCGAGCTCGCTCCAGTAGCAGGTACTTTTTTAGTATGTGTTTTGGCATTTAATATCCTGTACTCAGAGCGAAAGCAACAAGTCCTCATGTGTCTGACTTATGCTCTTTGGCAGTCTTTATTAACTGGCACAAGAGATCTATTATTATTAATCTGGGTCGGTGCCAGACCTCCTGGGGGGGCTGTACTTATTGTGCAGCACCAGATGAGTCTATAAATACAATCAATGCAACCATTTATTGGTTCGGAAGTGAATGAACTGTCCTCAAAACGGCAAAGAGTTGGCCACTGTCAACAACAACAGGAGGCTGTGAAGACGCACACACGTATAGTTATGAATTTGGATAATAAGTCAGCGTCTTCGCAGCACCACTGCTGTTTCCTGTGAAAATGCACTGCTCATACAGGATGGTGCCCCACCTTATTCTGAAAAATAGATGGCCTAATGTTCATAAGAGCAAGGGAAAGCTATCAAAATGAACTTCCTGTAATATGAACTGCTTTAAAAGCTTTATTTCACCTTATTTTGGAGCATAATTTTAATTGTGTTTTTCTTCCATTCACTTTCAGTGCACTGCAGCTGACATTTTATAATGCCCGCACTTTATTTCTCTGTAATTTAAGTATTTCTTCTCCGGGGCACATCGTGTTCCCCCTCATGTTCTTTTCTCTTTTTATTGGTTTTAGCCTCATTGCTTATTGGACTTAGCCTTAAGGCTGTACAAATGCAACCAGGGAGGATTATATCCTTACTGTTGAGCCAGTTATCCTTGAAATGGACAATTATGGGCTTGTGAACACTGAAACAGACAATTACTGCCTTGTGAGCATTACAAGACGCTGAGAGCTCAAAGTACAGATATTTTTCTTGTCGTAACCAAACTGCTTTGCCTTAGGTCCTGGGTCATGGTACTTTCTGGTCACAAACACATGTGATGAGCAGAGAAAGAAGAATAAACTCTTGTTTTTGATATTGGCTGCATTTTTCATCCCCAGGAGAAGTGAGTCAGCCTTCTCATTGCTTTACCATATATTTTGGTATGGCTTTGTTTTGGAGACGCACAAGGGTTATTTCCAGTTCTGAACAGGCCTTCGGTTCATGGTTACACGTGGTATTAACTGCGTGGAGCCTGAGTTGCATCACTTAACAAAGATCTATGCATTTCCGCGTTAACCATTAAAACACAGTATATTTATAGATTCTGTCATCCTCTTTGCCTCCCACACTTTTTTTTAGACAATCACTCATTCATCACTTTTGTGCATAAAGTTAAAGCAAAAATGTTGCAGCTCAGTCAGCCAATTCAGTGGCTGCGGATGAAAGGAAAACTGCTTGCTGGAGGTCAAAGACATTAAATAAACAGCAAATAAACTTAATACAGTCTTTGAAAGAAAGTTTGAATTGCTTGCTTGTTTGTTTTTAACTGGCTAAAACTGCTTCATTGGGCTGGAAGCCAAAAAATGTCCTCGCTCATGTGAAGCTGTACCCCCCGTCCTTTTTTTAAAATAATTGCCTCCTGGTCCCCAGTCTCCACGTGGGGGAGTCTGTTCATTGATGGAGTAAATGAGCAAGGGAGGAGTCAAGATGGACAGAAGGAGGAGGGGGAAAGAGATGAGAGTTCAAGGGTTTTCCCCCCTCTTAAACACACTTTTGTCCTTATCCTTATTTGCTGCCCTCCCTCCTTTGCTGGAATGAGGTTCTAAGGACTAGAGGTTAGACTGGACGACCACAGGATTTGGGTTAGGGATTTGAAAGTTTGGTCAAAGCTGGTTTATTTGAAAGAAACACGCTTTTTCTTTTACTGGAAGTGATGATAAACTTAAAGCTGTGTGGACTTCAGAGCTATAAACTGGGCTGAGCTGGTTGTACTGGGACCATTCAGGCTGCCGGTGGCGTCTCTCAGCAGACAGAAGCTTTCTCTGGTATGAGTATTAAAATTATGACGCAAATGTGTAGGTGTTCAGTTATCCTGAATGAGTGCATGTCCTTTGTGAAACTTGAGAACGGAAACCAGAACAGATGCTAACTGTAGCTTGACTGATGCGGTTTTTCTGTCTCTCTGCTTCAGGAGGATGTGATGTGTTGCAGACAGTGGAAGCAGGTTATAGAGCAAACTTTAGGCCTAGGTTTGATGGTTGGATGTGCCAAGCAGCTGGTCCTAGCAGAGACACTAATACATACTTAGTGCCCTTGAGACTATGCAGAGCAGCTGGTTTGCAGAGTGAGATGAGGTGTCTTGGTATTTATGCCAGAGTGTGTGTGTGTGTGTGTGTGTGTGTGTGTGTGTGTGTGTGTGTGTGTGTGTGTGTTTCTGCCAGTTTGAGAAAAGGAGGACGATAATTTCTTTCACAAGCTGTCATAAATCGTTTGTTTTATTTCCTCTCTTAGCATAGAGGGGAAGTCAGTGTGAATGCCAGTTTCACTGATTTGATACTCTCAATAGTTTGTTGTTTGTGCCCTCAGGTTTATAATAAGAGCTGCTGCAGCCTACTTAAACCTCCTTTTGTGGGTGAGGGGTGTGCGTGAGTAGTCAGTTCATCACTTTGTCCTCAGCTAGATTACATCTTGTATAAACTTGTTAAGCTTTACTCATTAAGATATTAAGCGAAAAAAATATTTTCCCTTAATTTACCAGTGGCTGTTAGTAATGTGCATCTACCACCTGAAAGAGGCAGTGCACCTACAAGCTGTTTATCAACCGCTCCAGTACAGCCATCACAAAGCCACGTAAAGCTCGTGTGTCATGAGTATGTCACAACTATTTGCAGTCATTTGAGAGCAGTTTGTGGTTGGGGACGATCTACAAATAATAATTCCCAGCGTAAATTAAGTGATATTTTTGCTTGACATGCCCACTAATGCCAGGCTTTCGTGTAGATCCTTTCTCTGAAACAAACTTTTTTAGCCCCCCCCCCTTCTTTAAGCCATCTCTCTGCAGATTGGCTGCCCCTCACAAATAGAGGGATTGAATACCAGATGGGTCGGGTGTCTATGCTTTGAGTCAAAACTGTGTGTCTGATGTTATGTCATACACACACAGCCTATATAAAGAGCTACATGTTGTAGCTGTGTGCTGTCACCAGGGGGCAGTGTGAAAAATATGTGGAACAAGTAGTCTCTGGGCTACTTCTGGCTTTTGTTGCCTGTTTCGGTCCTGTCGTTTAAAGGACAGAAGTTGTAATAGAGAAGCTCTCAGAGTTAAGGGAGCCCAGGCAATTAAAAACAAGGGAAGCTGTTAAGTGCAGCCACTGTCGGTTTCTTTTTTTTTTTCCTTTGATCAGTTTCTTGTGCACCTTTGCGGGGAGCTAGCTTCCTTTTCTGTTCAAGCCAACCTTACCACCAATCAGAAAATAAGAAAAAGCAAGTTTGGTTTTCAAAGCTAACCTTCACGTGCCAGTCTTTAAAGTGGTGGGCATCCCAAAAGCCTCTAAAAGGCTGTGAAAACGTTTAGACTCCAAGAAGTTGTAAAAACTCCCTGATTAACAATATGTATTTTAGTTATATTGTAAAACATACTAACACGAGCCTAGAGTGCCTCATGTGTTAAACATTCGATAAATGTTTCTGCAGAGGTTGACACTCAGTAACTTGGTCACAATGGCAAAGTGAAGTGAACAGTTGACTTGAATCTCTCAGCAGGACTCCTCTAATGAGGCCGACAGACAGCAGCAGCACAGCTTGATTTGTCCTCTCTGGCTGCTTGTTATTCAACGTCAATTGTGACCTTTCTTCCACGTTTTCTTAGGTTAGAGCATTTCATACGGTAGAAAATAAGTATAGCAGAAGTTTTATTGTGCAGCACGGAGAAGAGGAAGATTCACTGTTGACAATGCAGAGATGAGCTGTGTGAAAATATATATGTGTGAAACAAGAAATATTCCACATCAGCACAATGGTGCTGTGGTCCCTGAGCCTCGGTCCAAGAGGAAAATCACGAAAATTTTCATATGTTTTCAACCAGGTTTCTTATCTGGGGATTCATTTGTTCAATCAAGATGGAAGTTTTTGTTTAAACAATGCTCAAAATTAATAGGAAATGGAGATTTCTGTCAAAAAAAGATAACATTATAATCATAGTGAACCTACAAAACCCTGTCCTGAGCCAACCCGCTGTGTTGTTTTTACTTTTTTTTTTCTTTCCTTTTCTTCCCACTCAAGCTTTCTTAAGAAAAACCACAAGTACGTGTATCAGCAGTTCTCGTCTGTTCCTGTGTTATCGTTGCTCTGCAGATATATTGGGTGTCTGTGGGTACATGAACCTCCCTTCTATCAGTGTACACATTTGTTCATGTACAGTTGGGGTGTTTCTCATGAGGAGGAACACCATTCAAGTTCAATAAGTAACACTAATATATCAAGTCTAATGGACCAACTGTTAGTCATCAGACGTTTTCTTTGAGGTCTCTATGTGAGGTCTGACTGTTTTGTTCCTTTATAGACCAAAAACAAACATCCTGTTTCAGTAACAAAACCTTCAGCTCATGTTATAAAGTTCGTGATAGTACATGAAATCTGATCTGATAGATCTATTGTTTTATTTTATTTTGTCTTTTATTAGTTTCAGTTTTTATTATTATGATATGGATTGTATGTGTCAGATTATAAAATTTCAGAAGTACACATACATCATACAGACTCATCACAGTGTCACAAAGGCTCCTTGGGGAAGGTGTGATCACAGAATTAACCAAACCAGACCAACATTAAAATTATTTCCTCTTGTTGTGTAAGTTGTATAAGTGTAGTTGTGTTTTCATAATTACATTATTAATCCACACTCGGTTTTTGTTTTGTTTTGGGGTTTTTTTTTCTGTTTTAATTTGCCGTTATACCTGTCAGTGCAGAGTTTTCTCTAAAATTCACCAAGGCCTTCCTTAAAAGCAGGAATCATCAAAGTTATTAAGATTATTTATCCAGGAGCCGTGAGTGTTGGTACAGTTTTGGTAATTTAAATAAATGCTGAGATTTAAGTACTGAGCTCATGTGGATAAATTATTCACGCTATAGTCTCTTGTTATTTTGTAGTATATAGCAAATAGTATTGTTGTTTTTTATTTTTTTGTCTTTACTTGTGTGGAGGACCAGAGGAAAAATATGGTTTGGGACAAAGTAAAATACATTTGATATATTTAAAGGAAAAAAAAAAGATGTTATCATGTTGATCTTAATTTCACTTTTTATTCCCTTTTCTTGGTAACAACTATGGTGCTTGGGCTTTTTTTGACCTCTGAAAGGGACATGCCAGAAAAAGTTTGTCAACCACCGCAGTAATATAACCTCACCAAGAGAGTGTGTGTGTGTGTGTGTGTGTGTGTGTGTGTACATGTAAGGACAGAAGATTGGCATGCTACTATACTTGTGGGGCTCAACAGTCACTTATGGGGACAAAATGCCTGTCCCATGAGTTTGAAGGCATTTTTGAGGCTCAAAATGTGGTTTTAGTGTCAAAAGTTAAACTTAGGTTATGGTTAAGTTTCGGGTTAGAGTTAGGGATTCATTTTTAATGTTAGGGTAAGCAGCTAGGGAAAGCATTATGCCACTGAGATGTCCTCACTGAGATGTCGTCACTAAGATATGAAAATGATTTGTGTGTGTGTTTATATAAGACAGAGAAGTTTGATTTCCTCCTCTACTTCAGGTCTGAATTTTGGGTGGTGGTGGGTATAAGATGGATCAAAGATTGTGTTGCCATAGTGACCCTGAGCAGTGGGAATTTCAGATCTCTGTTCTTCATTTGTCTGTATGGTTTTCTTGTAGTTTTTGTTTAGTTTCGGTTTGATTCCAGAGGGGATTTTCACATTTGTATTTCTTCTCTATCTGAGGGAGAGTATTTGATCTTTTATTTAGTGCTGCATATACTTCTGTCCTCAGTGCCTGATGACCTGAGTCCAGAGGAGCGTCAGGAGCTGGATAGCATCCGGCGCAGAAAACAAGAGCTGCTGCAGGACATACAGGTAAGAGTATACTCACATTCATTGTCCAAGCCACTTGATGTCCTTTCCAAGCTGAGCTCATCTGGGGTTTAAAGCATGAAAGTCTGAAATATGTCTTGCTTTTATAATTATTTTGCTTAAAAATCAAATTTATTGTGGAACTGGATGCACATAGGTATGTCCACTTGATCAGATGGATGTAAATGAAGTCACTTGTTTGTGCATCAGAAACTCAACCACTCTTTGTCCCAATACAGTTTCATTTAATAAGCATCCAGTAATATTTCAATCATTATTATTAAAGTTGGAAGAGTAATCTTCCAGCAGAACCAGATCCTTCGTTGACACCTATCTACCTCCACTGGTTGGGCCGATTCTGGTGCCAGAAATACAAGATGTGATTTAAAGGTTTCGGGGATTGGCCCATGGAACCCCCTCCGCCCCTGAAAGACACTTAACCCAGATTTATATTTGACTGACCTTTAAAGTCATCTCCTTGTGTTCTTATAGCTTGACAGTTATCTTTCAGCTTGCTTTGTATTTAATCAGAGTCGAAAAACTCTTAACTCCCATGGTGAGTAGGGCAGGTGTTGCTAGTGTGACTTTAAAATTCAGTCAAACCAGATAAAAGTCCCTGCCTGACCTCCTCAGAATCAGCTGCTTTCTTTCTCTAATAACTTTACTATAACTTTAAAAAGTCGTGCAAAATTTTACCTTCACATAATAAAAACCAACTGAATTACTGACCCTTGAAGTACATAGGGTTGGTTTGAAATTAAGTTCTCTTATTACTTTCAGCATTTTTGATCCCTTAATGATCTGATCCCTTGAGGTCTGTTAAGAACCAAATCTATTTTGCACCACTTCAAATGTCACGGTCTAAAGTCAAACATTTGTTTTTGTTTGGCACAGTTTCTCCTGGTAGACCTGGTATCTGCAGAAAGGTACAGAGAGAGAAAGAGGCTCAAAACACTGGAGAGTTATGGACATGCAATAGCAGCATAAATGAATGGTAGAGGTGTGTATGAGGCGTGCATTATGGGAGGTCTCCAAGGACAATGCCTGAAAAAACAATGTGGTGTGCATGTGTAAACAAAGGATCCACGAAGCATTTCCAATCATTTGTCTTTTCGGATGGTTGGGTTAGTTATTATTATATATACATTCAACATCTTGGTATTTACGTCAGAGTATTTTATTAAGGACTCATGAATCCCTACCAGAAGCTCAGGCTTTAAGGTGCTCTAAACGCTTCAGAGTTAGTGTTAGTGATCTTAAGTCTGTTGTTCAAACCATCTGTTTGCAAGGGCCAGCCAATCAGCAGAAAAATGGTTTAAATGGAGAAGAGCTAAAACTGCTTGTTTTGGACAGAGGATAAACCAAGGACCTGAACCATTTATTTATAAAATGAATGAGGATTATTTTGAACTGTAAACCCTGTCAAGTTACCGCACTAGAATCCAAAGAATAAAAATACTGAGTTGTAAATAATCCAGGTCCACATTAACTCTGGATCTGTAGCGGCATAAAGTAGGTATCATTTATCCAGCCCTTATATTAGCTTTATCAGAAAGGTAGAGAGGCTCTGTCCCCTGAACCCAAACTGGGAGCTGGTTTAAGAGAGTAAAAGCTCTGTCCCACATTTGCCTGTCTGAAAATCTAGATTTAATGTAATGATAATTTCCTTAATTATGGATATATATGTGTTTTTTCCCCAACACAGTATTTTGGAAAACTGGTTGTTAAGTTTTAATAGTAATGTGAATCAGTTATCAGTGATGTTACACTGCATTAGAGTATTTCTTTTAGCTCTGTACTATTCATTGCTTTGGCAGCTATCACTGAATTAATTAACAGTCTTTTAAAAATCATGATGAAACTTAGTATGTTGAAGTGTTTGAGATCCTGCCCTACTAGTCACTGTACATCATTTCATAATTATAGGGGTTATCACATTCCTATTCTTCTGTGAAAGTACTAGTGGATGTTTACTCTTTTATCCTGTCTCTGTTTTCTGTCTTAATTACTGCCTGGATAAAATGCTTTCTTAACTGAGCAGCAATGAAACAGGATTTTGTTTTTGTCCTTGCTCTGCACCCTGTGGTTGTCTGGAACATTTTATTTTTCAAAACATTTTTTTTCAGAGCAGAGACACACAGGAATTACAAACCCTGCTTTGTGTTGTGTTGTTTTGTTTTGTCTTTGTCTTTAATTCTTTTCTCTCTGTGTGTCCTTGAGAAGATTTTTCACCTCCAAGTCTAGACCACTAAGTCTGGGGAGGTGTATGTGTGTGTTTGGAGGGTAGGGTGTATACGGGTATGACCACCAGAGCGTTACTGTATACACTGAAGACAGATGATCGTCTTTGTCTGAGGGGGATGTACCTCTAATATGCATGTGTCCTCTGGCTCTCTCAGCCTGGAGAGACACATTAACCCCCTGCTTTAGTTCCCTCTACAAGCTTAAATAAATTAGCAGGGCTGCCTGTGTCAGCTCTTGATGTGGAGAAATTTGTTATGTGCGATGGAGGATAAAGCTGGCCTTGGGACTTTAATGTAAATTCAACCTACTTGAAGGATAAAAGTCAATCAGAAAATTACACAACACACAACATGGACTCACTGTCCATTTCCATATGTCAGATTGTTTGTTAAAACAGTGTTTTTATAAAGTTTTATATGCTTGTTTGCATAAAGTTGGACATGCAAGTGTCATTACAACTCATTTAGAACTGAAACAAATTAATCTCTAATGAATTTGACTCAGGAGTAACTTGTTGGTTTCAGTTTGTCTCTTGTGAGGTTAGCATTATCGTGCGTCGTTGGGGAATATGACATAAAAATCAGCTGCATTGGCAAGTTGTCACTATCGTCGACCACCAACATCAGAATCCATCACCATAACCCTAATGAACTGTATAGAAAAGATGGACATAGCCCGTGCAATGTAATTTACTTTATTGGTTTGTGAAGTTCCATTTGGAAGCCTGAGCATTTTGACAATCACCATCTTTTCAAACCAGACATTTAGAATTTTGATTGGACTGAGAAACCATGCCCTGCTTTATTGTCTGTTTACTCATTTATAAAAAATTAGCAACATATTTTTAACAAAGACTTTGAGGGATAACAAACAAAAGACAAGGGCAAAACACAAACTGTATGCACAGTTCTGGCATAATAACACATAGGATGTGAAAAGAAGTCAAGAAATTCCCAGTACATCATGGGATGTCCCCTCTACAGCCTGCGCCTCCAGCAGCCTAACCAAGAGATGGTTCAGGGTCAGCTGAGCCAACCCTAACCTCTTTGCATATCTCATGTCTTTATCAAAAAGCCAAATCTGAAACCAAACCCTTAAAGTAGCAAGTGTGTCTGTGTTCTGAACCCAAACTGGGACCTGGTTGCTGAGGGCTCAGCCCTCCCATTCTACTTTTAGAAACTTGACAGACTGAGAGCGAAGTGATCTGCTGGGAGAACTTGATACTGTAAGGTTTTTGATGAGGCCTGATCACACAGAAGAATGAGCAATTAATCTGCTGGTAGTTGCTGAATGATATAAGCAGTAAGATATGACTCAAACCGAAGTCACATTAGCACTTTTTTTTTTTTTTAACTGAGATTTGATGAGGTGAGCCAAAAAAATTATTTTGTGCCTGATCTATAGTGGAGAGCAGTCAGTGTGTTGCCCATCTACAACACACACAAAGAAACATTCAAACACACAGCCTCCAGGCAACAGTGCTGTGTAAACTGATGGATGGAGTTTATTATCAAGGTCGACTCGTTTAGCGTCTCTCTCCACTAAGCCCCACCCCGTCTTTCCCTCAGGGCCTGATAGGTAATGAGCCATGAAATATTCCAGTAATGGAGACAGAGGACACAGTTCTTATTTACCTTAGCTGATGGTGATGTAGCCTTGTTTTCACACCCTCATATGTCTAAGAACAGATGCATCTGATTCTGTCCGTGTTCTGTAATTATCTTAGCCTTTTATTGTTATTATTGTGTCTTTATTTCTTTCTCTTCTAAGGACCCTTGGCAATCAAAAGTCTTTGATCCTGCATATTCCTGTCTCCCCACCAATGTTGACATTGGGTGTGGGGGTATAGTCTGGTAAATTTGGGTCAGTAGCGGGGAGGGGAGTGGTATGAAGGGGGAAAGAGGGGAGAGGAGGGGTTGTAGGCTCTGACCTCGGAACAGGTGTTACAGATCCCAGAGAGGTTTCTTTTAAAGGGTGGCTGTTGCATGTAACCCAGCAGAGAGAAAGAATGAGTCTGTCTGCGAGTGTGTGAGTCATATCTGCATTTTTAGGGGTTTTAGTGGGTCATCTCTTCAGTAGGAAGTGCTTGTATGGATGTTGGTCAGTGAGATGTAGGTGGAACAGACCGCCATGTGTAATTCATTGTGACAGCAAGATCAAAGCATCTCCAGAGGGCTCCTCTGAAGGGTCAGATATCACACAAATGGCACATGTAGATGTCTTCTGCTGTTTCTGTACTCAAAAAACAATCAAAAATAATGATCCCTTCTCCTTTCCCCCTTCTGTTTCATCACTTCTTTCCCTCCTCTCTCTGTCTGCACTCAGAGGCTGAAGGATGAGATAGCAGAGGTGACCAGCGAGATTGAAAACCTGGGCCTGACTGAAGAGAGGTAAAGTATCTGTCAACTACCATTTCTATGCTTGTGCGTAGGCAGCTGCACTCTTCTCAGCCTTTGTTTTGGAGGATTCATAGTCAGAGAAAAGACCAGAAAAATCTGCCCAACACTCAGAGGCAGTGCCTTATGGGATTATTGATTAATCCAACAGATAATTTGCAGAATATAACCCAGTTAATGTTGCCAGTGGGACATGAGAAGTCTTCAGACTGCTTATTTTGACATTCAAAGCAGATATTCACTGAGGATATGAATCACAAACTGGTTTCAGTCGACTGTTGTCAAAATAGTTTGACATGTTTATTGAGAGCTGCATATTGCATAACAATGACATACAGAGGATTTGTCTGGACCGTTAGAAAGTTAGAAGATAAAGAAGTCATGGTGGAAGAACATCCCGAAGTTTGGCTTTATTTCACAAAGAAACAAGACAACAGTGGCAGTTTTGTTTGGAAAATGTCTTTCTTTTCTATATTTATCATATAATTCCCCTCTCATCCTTTATCCTTCAAGCTTGTCAAGTCCTCTACCAGAGGTCTGGGAGCTTGAGGCTCCTGCGCAGTAACTTAGCTGTTCCTAGGACTGCACTCTTCTGGACAGAGATCTTGGATATTGTTCCTGGGATCTGCCGGAGCCACTCGCCTAGCTTGGGAGTCACTGCACCTAGTGCTCTGAGTACTACTGGGACCACCGTTACCCTCACCCTCTTCATCTTCTCCAGCTCTTCTTTGAGCCCTGGGTACTTCTCCAGCTTCTTGTGTTCCTTCTTCCTGATGTTGCTGTCATTCAGTATCACTACATCTATCACTATGGCCGTCTTCTTCTGTTTGTCTACCACCACTATGCGGGATACCTGATCACGGGCAGAGCATCACCTGATCTTACCGTTCAGCTGACTCCTCAGGACCTTCTGCAAGTAGTTGCAGCTTTCCTAGCAGCCTCTTTGTGGTTCCCATTTGCCTGGGATCCCCAGGTACTTGTAGCTGTCCTCGATGTCTGAAATGTTCATTCTGTTCTTTTGTACTGCCAGATGCAGACCACAAGGCTGTGAGTCTTTGCTTGGCAGTTTCCAAGAGCAAGGCTTAGGCACCTCCCTTGATCTTGTATCTGAGAGTACTTCATGTAGTCTTGGTAACCGCTACGGAGGATCCAGGTTTCAAGCTTCACAATGATTATATCTTTCAGGTCAGTTCCTCTCGCACTCAATTTCTATCACACTTGAGGCCAATCTCAGATGGAGATGATGATATCTCCCCCCTGACCTGTCGTCCTGGCTCCCCCTTGTAGCATGTGTATTGTACCTTGTCAGTCTCTAGCTGTGAGAGCAGTCTCATCTTCTGAATGTTGGAACACTGAGCTACTAGTTGTTTCGCCGTCAATATGGAAGATCCCATAGGTCCCTAGCATGGGGAGTCTTGCCTAGGACCCTTACTGGATACAGATGCCCCCAGGCGGGAATTGAACTTTCATATATGCTGAAATATCTTTCTGCACAACATGGGCAGCATGACTGTTACTGAGTTTGTTATTAGAACATCGGTGCTACGCAGGCGGGTCTAACAGACATTTCCTTTGACTAAGAAAACAAAAAAAATATCCATCCAATATTTTCCATTATAGGTGATAAAAGCCAGGCTGTTGTAACAGAGAGCTGGGCTGGCATTGAAAATGAAAATTCACTGGTGATGAATAAATATGATTTACACACTAATGGTTTATTTTTTTAAATGTTATTTTAGGAAAAACATGCAAAGGAATAGACAGATGGCCATGGGCCGAAAAAAGTTCAACATGGATCCTGCGAAGGTAAATACATTTATGCAGCAGTGCTTTCTTCTTTCATGTAGGTTCAGCGATTGATTATCAGTCTGTTTTAGTTTAGTTCAGGAAAAGTGTCCTCTTTCAGCTGACAATGATATAAAATACACAAAATGTTGTTTTTTGCATTTGGATCATTTATTAAAATTTAACTCCAGCCTTTTCCTAGTGTGTTGGGTCTTTAAATTCGACACCCTGACTCTGTTTTTTTTATTTGCTTGTTTGTTTGTTTTAATTAAAGCCATGTACTCTGTGTACTCCTGAATGTTTGCACCCACAGTTAGGAGACATTTTATTTGGTCTTGAATAGGTAGAAAGAAGAAAGAAAAAACAACCAACCCCAGTGTGTGATGTTCATTCTGGGGTGTGTGTTTTGATTTTCTTCCTCAGGGGATTCGGTTCTTGATCGACTGTTCGCTGCTGAAAAACACCAGTGAAGACATTGCCCAGTTTCTGTATAAGGGGGAGGGGCTTAACAAAACCGCCATCGGTGACTACCTGGGCGAGAGGTAAGCAGTATTAATGATGTCCTTTCCAGTAGACATTTTTGACATGTCCTATCAAAAAAAAAAAAAAAAAAAAAAAGGACAAAGTCTTGAGCCTTCACTGCTTTCTTCACTCCTCTTTAAAAAGTTTATTCCTTATAAGTAATAAAAGGCCAGTTTTTAAAAAAAAACATCATTATTATTATTACCACGTCTTCTGTGTGTTACAGGAGAAATCCGTGCTGTATACTGGATATAGATTTTTGTGCATAAGCAGTTCAACAAGATCATCCTTTAATTTGATTCTCTTGAGTTGAACGAAGCTGACACCGTTTCTCTTCTGTTTACTCCTCCTGTGTGCGTGTGTTTGTGTGTGGGATTTCGTGCGTCGTGCAGAGATGAATTCAACATCAAGGTCCTGCACGCCTTCCTGGAGCTGCACGAGTTCACAGACTTGAACCTGGTTCAGGCTCTCAGGCAGTTTCTGTGGAGCTTTAGGCTGCCCGGCGAGGCCCAGAAAATCGACCGCATGATGGAGGCGTTTGCTCGGCGATACTGTCACTGCAACCCCGGAGTGTTTCAGAGCATCGGTACGTGAGGAAGAAAGGGTTTATGGTCACAGTTTTTACATATTACAGAGTGAAAATAAAGAAGTTGTTCAGTAATAAAACAAATTTTCTTCCCTCTTTTTTTCATTTTTACAGCATTTATTCCATTCACACACTGCATGTAGGGCTCTGCAGTTTACCACTGAGCAGGAAAACACACCAGTAATGATTTATATTTGGTTTACTGCACATTTCCGTTTTTCGTTTAAATCAAGTCACCTTTATTTATTCAGCACATTTTAAACGACAGGAGTTGATCCAAATATATTATCTAATACTCACATAATTAAAATACAAAGCAAAGCAAAAGTTACAATAATTTTAATGTCATAAATTAAAAAACAATAGGTGAAACTATTAAATAAAAACCAAGAAACGCCTCAGGCTGATGAAAAGTGTAAACAGGTCTTTAGAACCAATTTCAAACTCTGAAGGGTTGGATTTTACGTGCAGACTATTTCAGAACCTGAAAGCCATAATGGAGAAAGCCATAATGGAGAAAGCCCAGTCGCTTTCGGTTTGAATGCAAGAAGCGCAGGTTGTTGTTAGGATGACCTCAGTGACCTGTCGGCAAAGCATGGAGTTCATAGATCATTAATAATTCTGCAGAGGGTTTTAAAATATGCAGCTTTAAAAAGCTGCATATTAAACTAACTTTAATATAAAGATTTACCTGTTTGTTTGTTTTTTGTTGTGTTGTTAACTTATGTTCGCTTCTCTTTAGCTAAGGAACTTCTAGAGTTCTTGCTTTCTTACTCTTAGTGAGCACTCAGCCACATTCACCTACTCACCACACAGTTTTTACACATCACACACAAAGTCTCATACTGATGCACTCGGGGAAATTTGTAGTTCGCTATCTTGTTCAAAGATATTTTGACTTGCAGACGCGAGGATCTTCCCCTCTGCTTCCTGACATGGGTAATATGAGGAATGTGCAAATAGGTGAAGGGTGTGCTGCTTACAGGAAAGAGCACACAGGTTTTTGGAAAAGTATAGCATGTGGTTTGTACGTAAGGTGTCATTTGATAATTAGCACACAGTGTTCTCTGTCTGCAGTGGATGGACCTGATGGTGAACAAATACATACAACCAACTATGACTGTACTTGTCTGGGAATGTAATTTTTTTTAACTAAAACTCTACACAAAGGTATAGCAGCACCTCAGTGGTTTTCAGTTAATCGTTTAAACTCACTGTGGTGTTTCTAACAGCCTGACTCTGAAAACGTACAAACACACACTGTGTCTGTTTGCAGATACCTGTTACGTGTTGTCGTTCGCCGTGATCATGTTGAACACCAGTCTACACAACCCCAACGTGAAGGACAAACCCTCTGTTCAGAAATTCACAGCGATGAACAGAGGAATCAATGATGGAGGAGACCTACCGGAGGACCTGCTCAGGGTGAGTGAAGTTCAGGAAGTTCACAGCGCCCTGTGTGATATACTCACCATGCAGTAACAACAAATGCAGCACATCTGATGGTTCGTGTGTGGAAATATGAATGCGCTGTGGAGTTTCTGGTGGACATTTAAACAACTTGGAAAGCACCGGCTGTCCGATGACTGTAGCTGTGATTGTTATGATTATGGTTGTGACACATTATATGATAATAGGTACTTGCAGCTGTTGTTTGTGACCTTGTGGTTTTGCAAGCCAAGCGTCATATTGAAGTTACATTCCTGATCAGTGTAACATTAGCACCTTACATTCAACCACAAATGGAGCCAAAAGTCTGAGCAGAAACCACAAATGAGGAATGAGCTAGAGATGCATCATTTTTCTGTTCTGTGGTAGAGACGAGAAGAGGGTTTCTCAAAAAATGTCAGTGTATTCAAACTGAGCGGTCCAGACAGTACGTAAAAGCATTTGGGGGGAAAAGTCCCTCATTACAACACATTGCAACAAATAATGCAGAAAAGCTAAATTCCACTTATTTTTAAAACATCTCAGGCTGTTAATCATAAATGGATGTCTCAATAACTAAAAAATTATTTACCAAGAAACTGCTTTTTTAAAGGAGTAAAGTGGGGGTTCAGCTTGTGGTTTCAGCTTTTTGAAATTCCTGGCGAAGCCTCAAGTGAACATCTCTAAAATGTATAAATGATACACTTTGAAAATGTTCCTGTCTTTGAGTTTTTTTAATAAGTTATTATGCAACAGTTCCACCTGTGTAAACACCATTTCTATTTATTTCATATCTGGCTGCAGTAGCCAACACATTATTCTGTTGTATTCTGTGAGTGTATTTGTTGTCTTTACTTATGTTTATTTTGAAAAATCATAACCCCAGAGTTGAAATTTGCTGATAAATGTTTGTGTTGTAAATAAGTAGAAGTTAAGATAAAGATAAGGATAAATAGCAGCTACCCACATGATCTAAATGATGTCACATCTATGCAGAACCTGTACGACAGCATCAAGAACGAACCTTTTAAGATCCCAGAGGATGATGGGAATGACCTCACACACACCTTCTTCAACCCCGACAGAGAAGGATGGCTGCTCAAACTCGGTATGCGAACTCTGATTTGTTCAGTTTCTACAAACAGGTCGTCCCTCTAGTGGACCAGATGTGTAACAGCGGCTTTAACGAGACGACGAGAGATCTTTTTATTGAAACATTAATCAAAGTTGAGTGAAATGTTGGACATTTTTAGTGTTTTACTCTCCTGTTGACGCTCTTCTTGTCTGTTTGTGTTTCATGGTTTTGACTTCAGGAGGTATGTATCCTTACACTCGCCAGCTTTAATGCACCGCTTTGCTTTCTAAGCTGCCCCCGCCCACCACCCCATCATTTTTGTCCTGCCACTGGCTGTGTGCATTCACCTACCCATCACAGTTTTACTGTGATAATTAGTTTTCACATCAGATTCACCTTCTGCTTTTCGCTATCATGTCCTGATGTGAAAGTATTAGCGCTTCACATCTGCCTCTAACTGCTGGACTCCTTGAACTGCCCATTGACTCACGTTTTAACCTCAGCTGTCGCAGTCAGTAGGCTTTACTTAACCTGCTGAATTGTGTCGTCAGTGTGCTTCAGAGTGTTGCCGTCAACATCAGTATTCAGTTTACTGATGTCATAACTCACCTGTAATCCATCCTCAGGTGGAAGAGTGAAGACCTGGAAGCGGCGCTGGTTTATTCTCACTGATAACTGTCTCTACTACTTTGAATACACCACTGTGAGTACTTCTTGTTCCACTGTGAAAATAAATGATTACTGGATGTAACTGTGGACAGCCTGAACTAATTTTTTTCTTTCTGCTGTTTAAAAGGACAAAGAACCCAGAGGGATTATTCCACTGGAAAATCTAAGCATCAGAGAAGTCGAGGACTCAAAGAAACCGGTAAACCGCTGCTCACTTTGTTTTTGTCCTGGGATTGAAGAGATCAAAGTCTCAGAGTTCAGAAAAAGATGGCAAAAACAGGAGGGGACACAAATCCCTTTGGGTTTGCGTCAGGAACAGCATCCCACATAAATCTGCCAAATCAAACATGCAGAGCTAACCGCTGTGGCGACCTCTGTTAATAAGGGAGCTGCTGAAAGCAGCTTACAAAGGATTTCAAAAAGCAAAGCAAAAATAAACCGTGTAACCATGTCTCTAAAGTAATGATTACTTTGATTTTCTTGTGATACTAGTCCTTATTTTGCATGTTTTCATGATTATTATGGACGCATAACTAAAAACTAAAGGTTATAATCTTCAGCAGGGACAGCCAAGTTTATGAATGTGATAACTTGAGAATGAGGCAACATAGGATTTTGAAATTCATACCGTGCATCTAATAAAAATTTAGGACGAGCTTCAATCTGAGTGACCTCGACCTCAAGGTCAGAGGCCAAGTTCTATAAAAATCTTGTGAACACAGTAAATCAAGAACGATGTCACATAGGAGTTTCAAAATGATAACATACGTGCATCTGCTTGCAAGCTGTGGGGTAGCACTTGTGGTCGTCAAATATTTTTAATTTTGGAGGAAGCCTAAAGTTGTACCTGGAGGAGCCAGAGATTTAGCCACTTTTTCCACTGGCTTCAAAAATTGGATGACTTTATCCTAAAATAAGGTTTAAAAAAAAAAAGTACATCTACTACACAGGTGCAAGGCTGAAAAAGCATTAAAAAAACCACAACGTACCCAACGATAACACCAGCAAATGAACAATGAACACGAGACTGTCCACCTAGAATCAGTGCACCCTAAACCTGCTGATGGATCAACAGTTTAAGTTTATATAAGTTTTTATTACAGCATTGAAAACATTCAGTACAGAGCGAAAACAACCGATCACACATGTAACTTGTTTACTCGCCTTCCTGCCTCAACCATGATCTCTCTCAGAACTGCTTCGAGCTGTTCATCCCCAACCACAAAGATCAGGTGATCAAGGCCTGCAAGACTGAGGCAGACGGCCGCGTCGTCGAGGGAAACCACACCTTCTACAGAATCTCCGCTCCAACTGCGGAGGAGAAGGACGAATGGATCAAAAGCATCAAGTGAGTTTCAGTTTTGTTTTCTCGCCCTGCAGAGGGTCAAACTAATGATGACGATGAAGAATAAGTGTAACTGCTGTCCCTCTCCCTGCAGGGCTGCCATCAGCAAAGACCCGTTCTACGAGATGTTGGCTGCTCGGAAGAAGAAGGTCTCCTCCCTGAAGGGGCTGTAGAGCTGCTGAGGATAAAACAACCGCAGGCCTGTTTCAGGTGGACGTGACATTCCCACTGCAGACCTGAACCTGGCAGAGGATTCACCTCTTAAAGTGGCTCGTCTTTTGTCCCCTTTTCAACAGACACACCTTCAGAACCAGCGCTCCCTTCTTTACAGGTCTGACCTCCTGCCGACACTTTATTTCCCATCTGCAGATAACGTTATTCAGACAGAGACCGCTCTTTTGTTTGCTGAAACTTCACCTTTTTAGAGTCCTGCTGCTGCAGTACTGTAACGATGCCGCAGTGCCCTCCGGTTAGCTCCCCCACTCATCTTGAAACTTGCTGTAAAGACTGTTGACAAGCATTTGAATGACCTCTGAGCCTTTTCGCACAATCAGTGTTTGGTCTGCTTGAGTACAGCAAGTCCCTGCAGCGGCTGAAAATAGAGAGAGCGCGGGAAATGTTGTCAGTTCAGGTCTCCAGAGGAGTGAACTACGAAGTAAAGGTTAATGAGTTAGCGAGGTAGTGGGCCTGAAGTTGTTTTGTTGTTGTTCAGAGTTTTGGTTTAAAATCGACAGTAAAAAGCAGCCCAGTGACAAACTAACAACACATAAGGAGGTACACAAAAACCTGCTGAACAAAGCTGTGTGTTTACAGTGACTTCAATCAAATTCAATTCAATTCAATTTTATTTATATAGCGCCAAATCACAACAGTCGCCTCAAGGCGCTCAAATCAAAGATGCCAACAATACGTTTGTGTGCTCCTGCTTGTCTCTGCAGATCTTAATTCTCCATCGGATTAAGGTCTGCAGTTTTCCTAGCTGCAAATCCAAAACTTAAATCTGATCTGGAAACCAGCATGAAGTTATCACTTCTGTCCTGTGGTTTAGTCCACCATCAAGCTGGAAATGGACTGTCACCAGATTGCTCCTAAATCATTGTAAGGAGGTTTTTTTTGGGTTTTTTTGTTAGTATTAGTATATTTTTTAGTATTTAGTATTGTCAATACAGTCACTATTGACCCTTGGTAAGTATATTAAAATTAACAGAACACATAGAAACACAGAACAACAGAAATAGAAAAACTTGTGATTGTTCTTCAGCATCATAGAAAAATACATCCAGCTTCTGCTCATCAAACTCAGGGCGGGAAACACGTCGCCATTCTAATTACACTCAAAGTCACACCTACAGACACCTGTTAACTTAACATGCACACCTGGAGAAAACCCAAGACATTCATGCTGCAGGACAGCAGTGCTAACCACTGCACCACCCTCATAAAATAAGAATTCATATGATGAAGTGGCAAAGGAAATAAACAGTGAGTAATGCTATTAATAGAAATAAATAAAGTTAATCACAGCTGTAGCAGACTGGAGTTTGGGTTATGCTGAGATGTGTCTGCTTCATAGTGCACTCCTCTGGATGGAAAAGTTTGAGATAATATAAACGACTCCTCGTGAAAGCTGCACAGCAGCAGAATCTGAGATTCGAACTTTTCTGAAACTGATGAAGGTTCAGGATTCAGTCGAGACTGAGCAGCGTTTAGTTTGTTGCCATACATCCTCCCGTTTTCTTACTGCTGTTGATCTTCTGTCCATGAAAAGGAAGGTAAAACAGAAATAGTCGAATATTTATTTATCCACATTTCTTGTAATTTATTGTTTTTGTCTCAATAAAAGTTTGCAAAGAATCTTCTGCTCCTGTTTAAGTTCATTGTTTTATTGTTCATTTGTAATTAATACGTTTAATTTAAAATGAAGTGAGAATGGTTCAGATCAGTTTACTCTAAGCACCTGTTGAGATTGTTCGACCGCATGTCTTCTGTAGTGTAAACACCAACATGTCCTGATGCAACCTCAACAGTCATTAATGCAGGACATGGTGGCCTCTGCAGTCACCTGTAACCTCTTCCTGCCAAACAGGAGCAATAACCTAAACACAGCTGGCCTTGTACCTTGTATAACCTTTTTTTTTTAATGACCTTTTGTATGGGTTTAATTCCAGTCTTCCCGTCTCACTTGATCACAATCTAAAGCATGCCGCCAGCTACGAACACAGGTTTCAATACTCCGTTCTCATTCATTTAAGCGCTTATCTCACCTTCGTGAAGCAGCCAGTCATTCTAGCAGAGCTGTCAGTAAACCACGTTATCTGCACCATGTTATCTTCTGTGAAAAGTTTCCCCACATTGTTACTTCCTGCTAATGTTTATGTGACCTGATTACTCTGGAAAACCACAGCGCATATCAAGGAGATGAAAACACGAGTACTGAAGCAGACCTGGGAAATTCCCCTTCCAGCGAAAGGTACGGCTGAAGGTAGTACGTGGTAGAGCTGTGACAGAAGGCAGACTAATCAGACATCGGCTTATGTGTCGCATATTAATACGAGTCGATCTCACTGTGTTCTTCTCAACTGGCAAGAGTGGCACACGCAGTGTTCACCAGTCACGATTAGTCAACATTTGAATCATACTTGATGGCCAATTTGTGGTCAAACACCCACATAATTCCAAAATTCATGATAGGTTTTTTTTTTCCCCAGGGCTCCAAGTGGTTGCAAACAAATTTTTATGACAGCTGTCAGAGCTTTACAGTCCACTGTGTGAGCTGTCGTCACAAAGCAAAACAAAGGGACATCATAAAAAGGAAGGAAACTCGAGACTGTAGAAAGTGATTGATCTGAATGCAGTGGAAAACACAACACAGGGTTCAGGTATCTAAAGCTGCAAGAGGCTGAAATGGTGCCAAACTGAAGCCAGATCTTAGTGGAGGCACCAGGAAAGATGGAGGCTTAATGCTTAAAACTTTAACTTTAATGGGATTTTTTTTACAAAAATAGCTTCATGTTGTATAATGACTTGAAACTAATATCAAAAACGCATCAGGAAATTATTCAAGTGAGAATTTGAGGTTTTCCTTTTATACAAGTATATTTGTTTTTGCAACCAGAGAAGTCTGCCCCTGGTGGCCATTAGAAAGAATGCACTTTTAAGGCATTTTTGCATTGGCCTCACTGAAGCTGTGTCCATCTAAGTCAGTCATTCCCAAAATAATTTGACTTTCAAGTCAGATTTCTATTTTCCATTCAGTTTTTCTTTTAGAATCACAAAGGATGCTTTGGTTATGTTTTTTTGCTATTTATACTAAAATTTTAAAATATTTACATTTAAAAAGACACTGAACTAATGAAACGAGGCGGAATTGTTAATTTAATGAAGTGATGAATAAGATTCAGCAAATAAAACAAGATTAAAAAAAGAATGAAAACACACAAAGAATAAGAAACACAACAAAAGCAAACAGAGAAACTTCAGAAAACATTTTCTTTTATATTTAACATGTAAAACCAGCAGGAGTGGCTGTCGTCGACCAGAAAAACCAAAACAAAGAGCTAAAAGACACCAAACCTCAGGAAACCTTTCACATCTTATATCTGATCCGTGGTTCATAACTGCTTTGTTTCATCTCTCGTTTAAAGATTTTTCACACGAAACGCTGAACTCGAGCTCAGTCAGAAAAATCAAACACTTCAGGACATTTTAAAAACTCACCACACATTCGCTCTTTAATTTACAACAACAATAACAGACTGTACAGTCAGCTTTATACAGGCAGAGCTGTAAACACAGCGTAAAAGGCTCATTGAGGGGTCGTCACCAAACAACCTTCGTCTGATCGGAGACGTTCACACATGAAGTGTCTGCTTTTTTGTTTTTCCATGCATGCAACACATACCTGTGGACGTGTATGTATGCTAACAGAAGTAGTTTTATTATGCTTGTAGTTAGTAACACTACAAAACCAGAGTCCCACAGTGCTATGACGTCATGTGTTAATACATAAAGAGTGTAACGGCGTAAAGCTGGATCCAGAGCTTTAACAAAGAGGATTTACCTCCCGAGTCCGCCACATACGTGTGCTGTTGTGCGTGCGCGTGTTTCAGTCACTTCCTATGACACACAGAGGGCGCGGCTCCCAGCATGCTGATGATCGTCCAGAGTGTGCTTCTTCCACAGGAGCTGGCCGACCTCCACCTTCAACTCATGTCCAGAATGTACTGTCTGCCACCTGCTCAAAAAAGAAAAAGAAAAAAAAGCTCAATCTGCTGATTCCTGAGTGATTTTTAGTTTTGGTTTGTGGTTATCATAAAGGACATGATGTGAAGGCTGAGAGTCTGGCACCGTCGAGGTCTTCCTCATTATCACCGTTTTTGTTTGTCTTCTAAATTTCTGTCCTTGAAGACAACCTGAAGGTGTTTCTAAAATCCTAAAAGACTCTTGTTAAGCTGGAATGAAACATTAGAAGACATGGAGCATGTTAATACCACCTGCTAGCTGGTATCAATACATGTTAAAGCAGCATTGACACAGGCTAAATGAGCCTGTGTTAATTTACTTCTTACGGTTTACGACCAAACTCATGCTGATAGTTTTCTTTCATTTACTACGCCAGCATTTCTTTATCACGTAGAAAACCCGACACACACTTTTGAAATAGCGCTTCTTAATCTTATATTAAGATATCTCAGAGATTAAATGTGTAGTTAAACTTGTTCACAGTGACAGAAACTGGAGTCCGGCCCACATAAGCTCAAAGTGGGCTGTTTGTGGCCTGGGATGTAAAATTAGATTGACATCCCTGCGATGAACCGTTTTATCACAGGGATGTCAAACTTTTACTCTGAATGCTCTGTTTCTGGTTTGAAACACACTTTTCTCACTTTCATGCAGGTGGCGAGGATTTGTAAACAAGTTGGCATCTTCAAAGCAAACTAGGGGCAACCTGCCAGCATGCAAAGCAACCACAAGCAGGTTTTTGGTGCAGCATCCTCTGCACTTGATTTCACCTAGCAACTACTCACAAACTCACAAGTGCATGTTTCCAGGGGACTGCCGACTGGTCTTTAGTATGGATCTACTGTTTTAGACTTTTTTTTTAATATTGACTGTTTTATATGTTTAGGCACTTTGACCTACAAAAGCAGCATTACTGGACTAAAATGATAATTATTGTTAATATATCTGTCTGACCGCATGAGGACTGAGCAACCAAATGGCTCACAGGTACATTACTTATGGTAATATGTGATCACGCTGCCTGGCAACCAACTATCAAAGGGTTAAATATGACCCATTTTTAGCATTTCAGAACCTATATTACCTTTAAAAACTTGTTTTAATTCCATGATAATAAAACCTGATCCACAGAAAGAGCAGAGCCTCCACTTTTATCCATCTTAAACTCACCTTCGTTTTAATATTTACATAATTTCCAACAAAACAACAAAATCTCTGGCATTTTCAGCATTTTAGTAACAGGAATATGAGGTTTGGTTACATAACCTCACATTTATAAACTGTTATAATAAATTAGATTTATATATTTGATTTGCATTCATCAGCTGCTTAAAAAACATTTTTTGCTTTTTCCTTTAAGGCACAAAGAGACTTATTGCTTCTACTTTCATGTCTGATGATTACGGTGAAATTAATTCTTCTCAGTGCTTACATGAGTCTGTTAATGTCCATCACAAAGCACAAACTTTGGAGCCCTTGTGCAGCGTTACATCTTATATGTTTTGGGTGGAAGCCTTGCTGTGTCCTTTCCTGGACTCTTCCATATAATTTTGTCAGTGCAATTTCAAATGTTAAATTTAATAGAATCTGATCGCTATACATTTATACGTTGTTCTTTTTTTAAAAAAAATCTTAAATTCATTTAATCACACCAGCTTGTTAAGACGATTACCTGGCAGAAGTTCAGGTTCAAACTGATTTTGATGGTTTACATTTCCTTAGCTTTAAAGGTCATATTTCTGGTTGTTTTTGTGTCATATTTCTCTGACTAAATCAAATTAACTTGGAAAATGTCTTGCAGCTCCACTACAGATAGCTTTAAAAAGGTCACGGTGGGGCCAGTTCACTGCATTGAGGAAATCTCAGTTTCACCACTAGAGGGCAGAGGAGTCCTTCTGGTTTAGAGTGGGTGATGCTGTGAGGACATCAGCTGCGTTTTAACCCCGTGTAGTTTGGAGAGGCTCCAGCCTGTTGTCACTAGTTTCCAACAATAGACAGCCTGCGCTGCTGATAAGAACTTTTTATCCTTTTTAACCGGCAAAGCCATTGTTGGAGGGCTGCGTTTTGTTTTTTCCTCTGTCAGGAAAAAGAGGAGGAGACAAGCAGTACAAGTACACAGATCACAATGCCAGATGGATACAAAACAGGAGCGAGCAC
Organism: Oreochromis niloticus; assembly: GCF_001858045.2. Lineage (NCBI taxonomy): Eukaryota > Metazoa > Chordata > Actinopteri > Cichliformes > Cichlidae > Oreochromis > Oreochromis niloticus. The sequence continues at coordinate 9,824,275 of NC_031973.2, forward strand.
AAACAAACTGATCTAAACAGGTTATTTATTGTCTGCCTGAAAGTCAAAGAAAAGGGGGAAAAAAAAAAAAAAATTTAAAACCCATAATTTATTTTAAAGAAAACATTTTAAAAAACAGCATTTTTATATTTCAGCTTTTAGATTCTGGGATGAACATTTACTTTTCAAATAAGTAAATATGATAAATCTGGTTTTCTGGACCTGAAGGTCAATGTGTAGCTGGGGTCACTGAGGCTGCTTTGCTCCGGGAACAGAGCTGTGTGATCCCATTAAAGAACAAAGGTTCTGACACAGGAGCTTCACATATGCCAGCAGCACTGCTCAGCACGTGCTTCACCTTTAATAATAATGATAATGAGAAATGCAAACATAAAATAAATCATCACAGATTTCCTGTTGATTGAAGTCGCATATCATGGCCTATAAACCATGAGGCTAGACAAACAGCTTTCAACAAATGACTGACAGCACAGTTTTCACACATGCAGAGTCGTTGGACCTACACGTCATAGGTGCACGTGAGGACACAAAGCCCGATGTGGTCTTTAACCCGTCAGCAGCCTAATCTGTGAAAACTGAGTGTTTTCAGCTGTGTGAACGGATCTGAAGCATATCTTTATCCTTCTTCGTGCAACATGTCGAGAAAGGACGAGTGTGGAAAACAGCCTGCCTGATTCTCCTGAATCTGGAGGAGTAAATAGTGAACATGTTGGAGACTATTTTCAGCAGCGGTATAATAAACATTTGCAGCTGTGATGATTTCTAACAAAGAAGTTGTACACTTGTTATCACGAAGAATGCAGCGGGGTTGTGTAGAGTGTCCTCCAAATGCCTGACTTTCTGCTTTTATTTCAGTCACGTGTTAATTCTGTCATAATTATAGATACACGGTCACAAGATCAAACATTACCAGACCTCCAGATCCAGCTTTTTTTTCCCCAGCTTTGCTTTCATTTTGTGAAACAAAGATTTGACAATGGCGGGCCTGCTGGAATATTTCACATATTTATTCCCCTCATGTAGGGTTAGTTAACCAAGTGTAAAATATTTGACACACTTTTTTCCCCCCCAACATCATCAGTGGGATTTGTTTTTGGGTTTTTTTCAGAAAAACCTGATGTATGTAAACTAATATACAAATTGATATTTAAGCATTTTTATTTTATTTTTACTGATTTAACATCCCAGTTTTTAAAAATGAGCAATTAATTTACAAATTTACAGGATTAAAAATATGCAAGGCGGTGTTTTTTCATGGCATTTATGTTTAACTGAAAAAAAAAAATCTGACGACAGCCTTAGCACACAGGTACATCTTCAGCTCCTGAAGGTTCTTATCTATATCAAATATTATTGTGTAATCACGTTGCCAGGCAACCACCTTTCGCATGGCTAATACTATATGACCCATTTTTAGCATTTATGAACCTATATGACCCTATAAAACCATTAAATTGTTGCAATTTCACGACAATAAAACTTGACTTAGATCCAGAAAAAGAAAACTGTGATATAAATGATGGCCAGTGACGCCATAACGTTTCCTGCCAATGAAACCACTGCAATGGCACTGACCCGTACCAGCTTATATAAATTTATAGATTAAATGGTTAATCTCAAATTTAAACACCTAAAATAAGCAAGTGCGTTAAATTTGACTCCATTAATTTAGTTTCAGGGTCTGCTGTGTATATTTTAATCAGGAAGCCTGTAATTTTGTGGCTCGTTTAAGTGCTTTACTTTTTCTCTTTTCTCTTTTTTTGCAACTACAGAGGAATGAGATTCACGGGACACAGGCTAAACACAAAACTACTAATATCAGGATCAATTCATTGCTTGCTTTTACTGACAAATAAAAAAAGAGTACATCCAGCCTCACTGTTTGAATACTTCTAAAGTAAAAAGGTATGTCAGATTTTTAGTTATGCTCAATCAGAACTCATGCTTAGATGTTTATTTTCTTTTAAAGGAAGTTTTTTCAAGGCGGCATTCACAGTCTCGGGCCTTCACATTAAAAGAGGCCTGAATAGCTCGAGGCTGATGTTTGAAACAGCTGACATATAGCAGATGTCAAATCTATAAAAAGTGTGAGTTTTAATGCGTGAGAGCTTTTTCTTCTTCTTTCTTGAAGTGGTTCAGACTTATTCACAGAGATTAGGATCAAATCTCACAGCTGTTTGCATTTTTAGCTCACAGACACCAGTGAGTCTTTTCTCTTATCTAAATATGATGTAAGCGTCGAGGCCAACTTTGAGCCTGGAGTCATTGATGAGTCTCGCAGACCTGAGCGTGCGTCACAGAGTCGGTAACTCGAGGACTTGCAACTTTTTTTTCCTCTCCACTGTTTTTCCAACAATAGGCCTGAATGCACTCTTACACACATCATTGTTTGAGAATGAAAGATGACCTATTTTAGTCTATTTCCCTCTGGCAAAACATCAATCAGCATTTTTTTTTTTTTTCACAACTCTATTCAGGTAGTGATAAGACACCACCCATTTACCGTCAGTATCCAGTCTGCAACACTTCCTGTTCTCAGAAACCACCACCAAAAGAAAAAAAAAAAAAATGCTGACCGTCTTTCAATCAATCTTTAGCTGCAATGTTGACAGGCTTCCCTCCTGGCTGATCTTCAGTTTATGATGCGACCACAACTTTAACCGTCCCCCTGAATGTTTCTGCTAAGCAGCCTATCCACTCAGGGTTTTTTTGAGCTGCTGAACCTTTAAGCGAGTTCACCTCTCGCCAAGTCCTGACAGGATTCACGGTTACCCAGACCTCAGTATCAAATCATCACCATAACACCACGATGACTCACTCAGCAGTGAATCAGCCGACACGCTGTCCCTGCTCTCACTTTGGTGATTTGGGCTGCTGGGAAGGCGAGGACGGGACCTGCGATTTGGGACTCACCGCAATGACTGCAGACATTTCGAAGAAGCCGCAGCCTGTTTTACTCTGTGTGTGTGTGTCTGTAAAATAATGTTTGGGGCTATATTTTGTCTACTCTGCAAAAAACACATTTGCAGACAAACTAAATAAAATTACTGGAGATGGTGCAGAAAGTAAAGCAGCTACGAGGAAATATTCTGTTGCCTTTAATAATCCGATGATACTGATGTTGAATTTTTACATATGTTCCAAAAGTGCAGAAGTTGGTATATTTTAGTACTTAACCGTCATTTTTCCAGGCAAACAAAGTCAGCCCGTTCTGCTTCCCCATTCCTCAAATGCAAAAACCTCCTTTGTTCTGTTAGAAAAGACAGTGAGCTAAATATCTTTGAGTTTGTCACATAAAACAAACAATTTCTGTGGGCAAAAAAAGTAAAAACATTTTAGGAAACTAGATGCATCGCCCAAAAAGATCATTATATTTAATACATGTATGTCCTAGTGTGCAAATGTATTATAGCTGACACCATATGGATTATGTAAGATTGTTTAGTCTGCGTGCAGAAAAATATATGAGTCTCAAAATGAGCTGTTATTACAGATGACAGCATGAAGTCAACCCCGAGGTGCGCTGCTAGTTAACGAGGCAAACAGATCTAATAACCGGCCTGTTAACTCATCAAAACAACAAAAAAAGCAGTTGGCCAATCAGACAGGTTGTAAGCCTGACCGTTTAGATAACACTCAGTTCGTTTTGCCTCAGGACTTTTTTTTTTTTTCCAAAATGAAAGTTTGCAATAAGGAGTATTTTTTCCTGCGAGTCTTCAATAAGAATGCGTTTGAAGTCGTTCAGGAACAGGAAGTTACATCAGAGCCCATCTCAGCTGCTGCAGCTTACCTCTGCAGGCTCAGTGAGAGGTCTCAGGCCTGACATTACAGGTCTGTGTTACATTTTGCTGCTTTGTTTATAAATATTTTAGGGCTGAATCTCCATTAATTTATTTTATCTTGTTAATTATAAAATGGTCAGGGATCAGGAAGCAACCTGTGACAGGGTTAATTTGTCACGCAGGCCAGAAGTGGAGCATCACGCATCAAGTGATCTGCTTGAAGCTCTAACATTTACACTGAACATTTACACTTCAACATCATCTTCCTTCCGTGTATCCATGTCACAGAGGAATCAGTCCAAGCAGAGACATGCAGACCCTCCTTCTCCCTGGCTACCTACTCCAGGTGTTCCGGGGGGACACAAAGGCGTTCCCAAGCCAGGAGAGATATACCCTCTCCAGCATGTTGTGGGTCTGCCCCGGGGCCTCCTCATGGTAGGACATGGTGTCATCTAGGAGGTGCCATAAAGCCATCTTAATCTTCACTCTTCACCCTCTAAGGCTCAGCCACCCTTCAGAGCAGTTTCACTCTGTCAGTCACTGCCCAGAGCTCATGGCCACAGGCGGGGGGGCAGGAGCATAGATCGCCCAGTAAATCGACAGCTTTGCTTACCTTTTCACCACCACAGATCGTGGTTTTGATGAATATTTTCGATTGTCCACTTTAACGTATGAGGTTTGTATAAAATTTATCAGCTTCTAAAAGCTTTTATTTGACAATCTGAACTTTCAGATGATTCATTTGGAGCCAACTTCCTCTATAAATGCTGAATTTAACTCCAGTATTCCCTCTCTTTTAGCTCCATTTTTGGCCTCCACCAGCACAAAACAGCAAACAAGTTTATAGAGAGTAGTGAGAAACCCCAAAATAATTATGACTCTTATACAGCACGTTTTTGTAACATATTACATAAATCTTTTGAAGAAGCCTGAAAATAGTCAATCTCAAAAGAGTGTTTTGGAGCACAATAGCCCCTTTTCTTACTTTCTTTTGGCCCACAAAGGGCTTCAAGGACAGCAACATGTGTTTTCATCACTATTCTCCTTGATATTGACTAACACCCACAATAAATTTTTATTATTTATATTTTACTCTACCCTGTTCTCTCACAGCCAAAGTGGACTTTTTTTTTTTGTCTCCCACAAAAATGAAAATAAGCTATAATAAAGTGAAATCATCCTTTTAATGAACTTAAAACTAAATTTTAAGTATTTTCATGTGTAGTGAGTTGTGCACGTGTGTGGCTGCACCTCAGAAGAAGTTCTTGATGAGTGGCGTGACCAGTTTCACCCACAGTTTAACGTGGCGGTCGGGCCGCTCGAACGTAGAGGTGGACACTTCAGTGGAGCGCCGGTACAACATCTCCTGCTCCTGGGAGTTTAAAACGCAGGTGTTCGTTCAGTTACGCAGACTTACACATTCATTCATCATCATGTCTGGCTGTGGTTTGTGGAAAATAAAGAGCCGACCTCCTGCAGCTGGCTCTGCAGCTCCTCATTCTCCGTTACTATGGCAATCTGGGCCTCCAGGTCACGGTGAACCGAGCGGTAACCGAAATTAGGGGAGCCAATTAGAGTGAGGCAAGGCCGATCCTGCCCCTGGAGGTAATACCACAGACCTGTGAGAGAGGAGAAGAGGAGTGAGCCAGCGAGGAGGTAATGCTTCAGAGAGCCGTTTCCAGCAGAGATTTCTGCCGGCCTAAACCACAACTAAAAGGAAGCACATGCAGAAATCCCCAGAGCAGATCCAAAACCCCAAAATATGAGAGAGAGTGAGTGTGCATCCTCGTCCCGAGGCTACAACACAGTGACTGTACAAGCCCTCGTCTCTCACGCTACATACCGCTGCGACCACAAGAAGAACAGCAGAGGAGGCAGAACAGCGAGAGTAATGCGTTTTATTATTTTCACTGAGACAAATACAGCTCATCTAGACGTCCAGCCCTGGCTTAACTCGCAATATCTCATCAGATGTTGATCCGCGAGTATTTTTTGCATGTGAGGGGGGAAAAGAAAAAAAATTGCAATCATACTGAACAGTTGTTTCCATTTGTCAAGAGATAAATGCATTTATTTTGGACATAATAGTGGAAAATAAAAGGAGAAAAACAGGCTGAATGTCGTGCAAACTCTGGCATGTTCTCATAATGCAATCAATCATTTGAGATGCACTTGATCTGTCCTTTTATAACAATGAAAACAAGTGGAAGGATCTCTTCAGGATGTTAAGTTTGCTCCTTTTTCGGGACTAATAAAAGTGAGGCTAACCCTTCAACTGCAGTTCCTTCAATGAACGCTCGAAAAAGGAGTACGTCCAATTTCAGCGCCGGAATGAATCAGGTTTCATGGATTTAACAGATAAATAGGGCCTGCATTGATGTACAACCCATCTAAAAAAAAAAAAAAAAAAAAAAAAAAAAAAAGCCTGCGAAATTTTAATATTGCGTTAGTCAAGCAGTAATTAGCAGATGTGTGAATGGCTGGATCATCTAGTTACAGATTCCTGGGAACAAATGGCACAGCTGAGTTTGGGGGAAGCTAAATTACTGTGCAAAAATCTCGATCCCACCTCATTTCTTGAAATGTTTCTTCCAAGGAACCAGACTTTCTTGGGATTTTTAAAGTGGTCTTGAGCAGCGGTTCTCCAGGCTTTCTGAAAGCCTTTTGTTATCCGAGGAATTAAGTTAAGTCACTTAATACTGACTTATGAATCATTCAAACATAAAAAGGCACCCAAGAGAGGAACCAGTGTCTGCACATACAAACAATTTGGCAAAGAACCAATTAGGTTCTTTGGCTTAAAACTTTCGCACATTACTGTATAAAGCATATGTAGTTTAGTGTCGCTCACCTTTGGCGTGGAAGGTCCACTGTGGTCGGTGGTACTCATGCAGGTGTACCCTCTCCTGCTGGCCCCCCTGGCACACCTGTTTGTAAAACTGCCTGGCGATGTGAGTGTACGCTGCAGGGATCGCTCCAGCGACGCCCTTGGCCCCAAAGAACCCGTTGACCTCGGGGGAGGCGGTGAGGATACGGTAACTGGCTCCAGCCTTGAGCACCAGCCGCATGTACGCCCGGGTCAGATTGAAGTAACCCGATGTGAGAAACACAGTAGACTCGGATCCGGCATCGGTCAGCAGACGCTGGAGGGATGACGAGAGACAGGAAGTGAAGAAAAACCCCAATTTTCCTTTATTTTATTCAGCTGACTACATAGACAGTCTGTTAATGAGACGAAAACCTGGTTATCATTTCATTTCCATTCTTGTTTAATCTACAAACAATAATATAACAATAGTTATATAACAGCTTCAATTCTTCAGGGAAGGCTTTCCGCAAAGTTTAGGAGTTTAAGAGGTCTGACACGGACGTTGGTTTGCAGTCCCTGAAAGGTGTTCTGCAGGGTGAGTTCAGGACTCTGTGCAGGCCAGTCAACTTCTTCCACACCAAACTCACTTATCCATTTCTTTAATAACCTTTGGTTGGTGCACTGGTGTGCAGTCATGTTGGAACAGGAAGGCGCCATCCCCCAACTGTTCCCACAAAATCACGGCACCACGTTGGAATTCACTGAGCTCCTGAGAGAGACCAATTCTTCATGAATGTTTGTAGAAGCAGCCTCCATGCCTAGGTGCTTGATTTCATACACTTGAGGCCATGGAAGTGACTGGAACAGCTGAATTCAATGATTAGGATGGACGAGTGAATACTTCTGGCAATATAGATATTACGACATGAGGAGTGGCTCAAGACTTTTGCACACTATTGCATATTTTATTTTATAACCTACCATAAAAACTTTGTACTGAAAATATGCAAACCTCTCATCCAAACAACCTAAAATTCAACACTGCACTTTCTCAGCTTTCCAGCAATACACCCATTATGCCTGAAGTGTATCAGGCTGACATACAATGATTTCTCTAATTATTCGTAGAATGAAATTCATTCATTTTTATTGCTGGTAATGGATTCATAATGTCAGGAACCTGATAAGAGTTTCCTTATTGTTCAGCTCTGACTTTATTATTACTTACATTTATTGGTGGCTGAATTACAGTATATTGCGCTAGCAATCATTTTATTATATTTATTCCCAGAATATGTGACTATGAAACAAATAATTATCCTTGATTTATGGTTTAGTAGTCATGTATCATTTTATTAGTCATCTGCACAAAACATGTAATGAGTGGAGGGTTCATCCACGCTCACAATGGCCCTTTGGGTGGTGTCTAAATATAATCACCGTTTACAGAAACAAGCAATGAGTCAGGTAATTACAATGACAGAAATCTGCATTTATTTCTTTTATTTCAGACCATGTGATAACCAAAAATGTCTTCAATTCCTGAATAATTGAAACTGTAAAAAGCAAAAAGTTTAGCAAATCTCTGAAGTTCATTTTAGCTACAAATGTACAGATCAGACGAGGTGCTGAGGCTCACCTGTGTGACCTGCTCGTCCACTCTGATGCCAAGAGGTTTCATCTGCACCAGGGGGAACACCCAGGTGTCCTCCTCCGCCTCGCTCATCCCCTCATCCTCAGAGTCCTCCGACTGGTTCAGAAGCCGCTGCCTAATATGGGCCGAGTTTACAACCTCCATAATCCGCTTCCTCGCCACTGCCGAGAAGTCTTGCCGGTTGCCTGGTTGCCATAGAGATACAGTAGGAGTGAGTGTGGAGCTAGTGCACAGAGGACTCCAAGTGGGAGACGGGTCAGGCTGATCTCTGGGTCACAGTGTTCTCGGTCGTGTGGTCGTGGTACTCATGTTGTAGGGGAATAGAGTCAGTTTATACAGTGACACTGTAATACACCAACAACCTTTTTGAATGACAATTTTTCACGAATAACATACATACAGCCAGCTTTGTCTTTAAGTGGGCCAGAAAGGTGAAAATCCCTTTTCTGTCAATGTAAAGTAGTTTAACTGCACATTTAATCCCTGCAAATCCTCAATGTAAGAAAAAGAAGTGCGATATCATGAGTATGTCTGTGGAGGTTCTCAGTTATCCAGGTCATGACAGTCTGAGAAGCTTAGAAAGAAACTGAGTGGACTTTAAGTTTTTTGAAGATGTTTCACCCCATATCCGAGAAGCTTCTTCGTATTTAAGCCTGAGTGGGAGTTGTCCCTTAAGATTACAGATGGATTTAAAAAAGGAGTAAAAGAAGCCATCTACGTCTACTGTGAACAACCATCTTTGAATAGATGAGGTGGCTTACGACAACAACTCTCTGCCACCTACTTTTAAGAGCCCTTCCCAGGTGCCTCAACCCCCGCTCACATCTTGCGTCAGGTGATCTCAATAGGTCACTTGATAGGGTGAGGCAAGGTCTCACAATGGTCTCAGCTAAAACCTCTGCTCATAACGGCCCACACCTTTTGTCACACCTTGGCTCATGTCGTGAGGAATATGATTAATAGAGGGTCAACAACTCTCTTAAGGGACAACTCCCACTAGAGATTAAACACCTGGGATTCTCCACCATTTGGTTTTAGAACTGAAGAAGCTTCTCAAAGGAGAGGTGAAATGTCCAGTCACTTTCTTTCTAAGCTCCTTAAATTTCAGGAGTGCATCTCAGTTTTTCTGCATGATAAAGAAGTGCTGCTGCAATTAATGAAAGAAATCTGTCGGCATGACTCTTTATGCTTAAATTGCAAAAAATAAATATTTAAAATTACAGAAAAGGTTCTGTCAGGTCATTGCCCAGACTGAATTATAAATCAGAAACTTTCTGTTACTCAGAGAAAAGCTCCAGTTTTATTTATTTATACATTTTACTGTGGACACATTCTAAAAAACACTTCTGGAGTTTTTGCCAGGCCAATTCTGCCCCACCTGGTTTAAATAAACAGTGCTGAAGGAGTTAAAAATAATGGCTATATTCACGCTAAGTATTCAAAATCGAGTAGGCAGAGCTTCCAGCTACGCCACATTATCAATGGTTTCGGCCTTTTAAAATGGATTCACAGTCATGAACGGCACAAAACATTGGAGACATCACCCATCGGTTTGTGACGAGATCGGGGCCGAGAGTCGTTTTCCTGTAGAACCTTTCTGCAACCAAAACGATCGCCACCCAGCAACCATTTAAAAAAATTCTAATTTAAGTCACTGTGCACTGGCTTCACTTTTTGCACTCGGAAGTCCATCTTTTATACCATTTAGGTTTACTGCATTAAATTTACAGCACAGCTACAGCACAGGCATGGAGCTCCAAACCGACTTCCACTTAAAAGAACATTTAAACTCGCCTACATCTCTCAGCTCTCCGATATGAGACACTGACGTAGATTTTGAGAAATTGAGTTAAATCGCAGCACAGACTTATTTCAGTCTCTTGCCTACAGAGTCGTTAGCTTAACACTGACTGCATTCCATTTTGGGACATCAGGGAGGACTGAGATCGTTCAATTCAATTCAATTTCTTTATTGTCCCACAAGGGGAAATTAGTTTAGCAGCAGGATAAAAAATAAACAGAACAATACTATAAAATAATAATAACAATAATAATGATAGAAAGTCCAAGGACAGTTATTTGCCATTAAGAAGAAAAGATGCAGTGGGGATAAAAGAGACCTGGAGTCTTTTAGTCCTCCTCGGAGGTACTCTAAAACGGCGGCCGGAAGGCAACAACTCAAACTCACTGTGAAGTGGATGGTTCACACAATTAATAATAGAATGAGCCTTTCTCAGCACATTTCTATTATAAATGGCCAAAAGTCCATCTTGCCAGCGCCCTGAAATTTTGCTAGCAGTTTTTACCAGAAGTCCCAACCGATTCTTATTCTTCACCGTCAGGTTACCAAACCACGCAGCGATACAAAAAGACATCACAGATTCGATAAAACTTCTATAAAACAAGGACAACATATCAGATGAGACATTAAAAGATCTCAGTTTCCTTAAAAAGAACAGTCTTTGTTGAACTTTTTTAGTAGTGGCATCAGCATGAGATTCAAAACACAGTTTATGGTCAAGTACCACACCTAGATATTTATAACTCTCAACTATCCCAATATCAGCAGTTTTAATGATAGTGGGTGATGAGCTATAAGAAGACTTCCTAAAATCAATAATCATGTCTTTAGTTTTTGACACATTAAGTGAAAGGAAGGACTCATCACACCAATTCACAAAATCATCTACAACCTGTCCATGGCCTGACTCGTCCCCCACTAGAAGACTGACGATTACTGTGTCGTCAGCAAACTTCAGGATGTGTCTGTTCGTTAAATTGCTGCGACACTCATTTGTGTACAGAATGAACAGAAGGGGAGAGAGGCAGCAACCCCGGGGTGATCCAGTAGAGGAGGAGAGCACATCAGAAAATACATGATTCACCCTCACACATTGTGACCTATTGGTCAGAAAGTCTGTCACCCACCCAGCCGACCAGACTAGTGTCAAGCTTAAAATGATTGTAAAGCCTGTCAGCAAGTAAGAGGGGTTGAATTGTATTAAATGCAGATGAAAAGTCAGCAAATAATAATCTTGCATGGGTGTGGGGGGCCTCAAGATGCTTATACAAGAGATGCAGGAGTGTGACAACAGCGTCCTCCACACCTCTCCCTGCTCTATAGGCAAACTGGAAGGGGTCAAGATGGTGTTCAACTTGCATTAAAATCTCCTTCTTAATTATCTTCTCAAATGTCTTCGTCACTAAAGAAGTCAGAGCCACAGGCCTAAAATCATTCAGTGCCTTAGGAGAACTGCCCTTAGCAACAGGAACAATGACAGCATGTTTCCAAATTTTAGGTACTGTCTGTAGCTCTAAAGAAAGTGAGAAGGTATAGTGAAAAATCCCACTCAGCTGATCAGCACAAGTTCTCAGTACCTGTCCACAGATGTTGTCAGGTCCAGGACTCTTGCTTTTGGTGTGTCTAAAAAGATTAGCTACCCCCCTCTCATCAATACAAATTGATGGGGGAGTGATAGTCTTTTCCCTCAGTGTGCTGGTCTGCCTAGAACAGTCATAGTTCTCAAAACGAAGGTAAAAACCGTTAAGACTGTCTGCCAGATGTTTGTCAGAGGTAAACCCCTCTAAGGTAATGCTGCTTTTACCTTTCATGTGTAGCCCTGCCATTGTTTTCATACCAAGCCAAGCTCTTTTGAGGGTGTTACTGCTGAGATCTGCCTCAATCTTATTTCTGTACCTCATCTTGGCAATCTTTATTGCAGCCCTCACCTCCTTCCTCAATATTCTCACAGTGGGAACGTCTCCCTCGTTAAAAGCAATTTTCCTTTTAAGAATCAGATCCTTAATATCTTTAGAGAGCCACGGTTTGTTATTAGGGAAAATCTTAGATTCTCTGACTGGAATCACAGAGTCTTTGCAAAAAGAGATGTAGCTACACACTACATCAGTGAGTTCATCCAAATCAGAAGTGCTCTCTTGAAACAAGGACCAGTCAGTGCAATCAAAACACCCCTGAAGGGCAACACAACTGTCTTTTGTCCAGACATTAGTCCGCTTCACACAGGCCTTCGCCCTCCTAATCACAGATCTGTAAGCAGGGAGGAGGTGAATAACATTGTGATCCGAAGAACCTAGCGCAGGTCCGGCCACAGACTTATATGCCCCCTTAATTGGTCCATAACACAAATCCAGCGTTTTGTTATGCCTTGTAGGACAAGTGACATATTGAAAGAAATTGTTCAGTGATTTCTTAAGATTACAATTGTTAAAATCACCAAGAATAAAATTAGGAGCATCCGGTGAGAGAGTCTGCAGATTGTGTACCACTTTAAAAATGGCGTCAGCACCAACTTTAACGTCAGCTTTAGGATGAATGTAAACAACAGTGACAAAAATTTGAGGGAACTCCCTCGGTAAGTAAAAAGGCCTGACAGATACTGAAAGGAGCTCGATGTCAGGAAGACACAACCGCTCCCGCACAGTAAAATTATTACACCAGCCCTGGTTGATATACAAACATTCCCCTCCTCCGTGAGATTTGCGTGTTACTCCACAGTTCCGATCCAATCTGACAGGGGTCCCAAAGCCGCTGATTCGCAGTGAAGTGTCACTGTCCATATCGGTCAGCCATGTCTCGGTAAGCACGATCAGACAAGCCTCCCTGTATTCCCGTAGATGAAGCACATTTCCTTGTAATTCATCCGTTTTGTTCCAAAGAGATTGGACATTGGCCAGAATCACAGAAGGCAGAGGAACACGATTCTTCCTCCGAAGTTTTCTTACACGCTGACGCACGCCGCCTTTCTTTCTGCGTTTTCTCAAGCGGCGGGGCTTTCCAAAATTAGTCTTTGACCAGGCAAATAAATCTTCACCAAGAATCACATCTGTCCGAGCATTAGAAGAGTCGTACATAGACAAACAGGACCACCGTAATCCAAGTAGTTCCTCGCGTGTATAAGTGATTGTCAGTGAGAGTGAATGACTCCAGGTGAATATCGCCAACAACAATAAAACTAAGGTGTAGAAGATCTCCATCTCGGCAAAAAGTTAAAACCACGGTTAAGAACAGAGTTAAAACAAAGTTAAAAACAAAAAGAAAAAGAGAAAGAAAACGCCAATAAACACCTGCTGCAGGTCGCCACAAGAGCAGCGCCCTCCCCTCACTGCACTGCACTGCACTGCACTGTAGGAGTCCATCCTTGGCCAGTTCACAGAGCAAAATGACACAACGTGTCCAAACATTGAAGCTTTGCACTTCCTCTCTAAAAGCTTGCACTGCAACCAACACCTGAGCATCATCTCATATTTGGGGGTTTTTGAACGGTCCGTTTGTACCATTCCTCTGATAACACCAAATGCATGTTGCTCATCCTTGTGTTAGGGCAGATGACCCTACAGGTGAGCAACATGCGTGACGTGAGCCTTTAAACAGTCTTTAAATCATCAGTTATCACCTTCTGGCTGCAGACAAACACACTTTTTCTTTTAACGCCATTCTTACGATCAATAACAAATCTCATCAGTCATCTTCACAAATGTCTTTCACTAGAATTTCTCCAGTGTCTGTGTGCGCGCGTGTGCACGTGCGTGTTTGTGAATTAATTATGTGTGTGTATCAGTTCCCATTTCATATCTTCTTCCAGCAACACTGTGACATCACAACTCTATTCCTGGTGTTCGTTTCCATGGCGGTCCAGTCCTGCAGACATGATGTCATTCATCCCTCAAACTAACATCCTGGCAGCCTGCGCTCCAGTTACGGACACACTGTACAAATATGTGTGCGTGCATGTGTGCGTGCATGTGTGTGTGGACAAAACCCTGACAGTTTCACATCCGGCTCCATGGCTAGCCAACCGCAAGAGCTCGCTCTACATCTTCCTCACTGTACTCTCACAGAGCTCTCCTCCCTGGCCTGCATCTGCTTGTCTAAGCTTTCAAGCTCCATTAGCAAACTCCTGGAGTTGAAAACAGGCAAGTGAGCATGGAGTGTCACATGCTGTCAAAACATGCTGAGGGTAAACATCTGTCTGCGTGCACAGGCCAGGGATACAGGAGTGTTCGGTTTCTACCTTTGTACGGGTGCACCATGCCCTCGAGCATGGTGACCGAGTCGTCGGGCTGGAGCTGCAGGGAGACGTCTCCCACGGCCTCCACCAGGTCGCAGAAGAAGTCGGCTACCTCCCTGCAGTTCTCCAGCAGCACGTACCGGTCCTGTCTGTTGGTGAAGTACGAGTCGCTCAGGTTGGCCCTGAAACACAAAATCCGGGAAAAGTAAGAGTAGAGAGGGAGGAATGAGGAAGCTAATGCGTTGGTCATATGAACATTTTTCTGAAACTGTGTTTATTTAAGAGGAAGGGTGGTGCCATTCAAGTGAAATCAACACATCAATTATCATGTACTCACGAAAGGACACGGAGACAAAAGCGTCTAAAGCCACTTATCCCTTTCTTAGCTTTAGCTTTTTAAAAAAAGTGGTGGCAGATATAGCCTTAACGGGGGATCCAATTCATTTCATATGATACCCAATTGAAAAATAATCCTCGATTATTCTGGACCAGGCTTTGGAGCAGCCAATCACGAAGCCATCTTAGCCCTCTCCACCCACGCTTTTAGCCAACGGTTTTGAGCTGAGTCACAACACACAACATCTCCCGGTTCTGATTAAAGGATGCAACATTACCGGTGCGGCTTTATGAGTTATTAACACAGGATTAATTGTGACAGACCGACATGTCGTTAATCATGAGTAAAAGTTTTTCGTGGGCCCAACTTAACCTCCGGGAGCGTCTTGTGGAACGTGTTTTGCTGCCAAGGAGGAAATGAACGGACCGCTTGTTAGAATGAACACAAAGCATGTCACAACTTCTTTAATGCATCAGCACTGGCGCAATGCCAACATCCTCCATATTTTTATTTGAAATTTTCTGCATAGTTATTGTGAAATGGGAACCACATCTTCCCATTGCCAGTAAAACTTTAGGTACTCTGAACAAGATCGCACATGACAGACAGGAGTTAGGGGAAGGGCGGGTTCAAGTATATGAAACTGACCAAACATTTTATATCACATCAATATAAGGTGCTTAGAATAGACAGGCCCTCTGGGCAAGACTCGTCAACAGAGACTAATAATTTCGCTTGGAAACATTCCTCAGGATTTAAGAGGAAATATCTTCAAAGGTCATCGTGCTTAGGGGCAAGAATTCTTGTTTTAAAGAACCGAGAAACTTGTGTCTGAATTCAGCAGGTTTTACTTCAATTATTTAAAAAAAGACCTTCTGGATTAATTAGCATGAAACACAAGATTCACCTGCGTGGTAACGAAACGCAACAGTCGCAACTGT
This sequence comes from Oreochromis niloticus, assembly GCF_001858045.2. Taxonomy (NCBI): domain Eukaryota; kingdom Metazoa; phylum Chordata; class Actinopteri; order Cichliformes; family Cichlidae; genus Oreochromis; species Oreochromis niloticus. The sequence continues at coordinate 9,839,827 of NC_031973.2, forward strand.
AAATATGTTTTACATGGTGGAAGTAAAGAACACCACTTCGCAAATCCTTTGTTTGTTTTAATATTATGTTTCCAACGTCCCAGCGATGTTGATTCTCCATTTCACAGCTGTAAGCTGCATCTGCATGTACTGAAATATGACTACATTACAAACGTATCCTGACAGAGTGCATCCCAGACAAAAGATGAGGCTTTGTAACAAAACGTAGCTAAAAAGGAGCCCTGTCATATGCAGTGACTTGTCTTGTTCAGCCAACGTTAAACTGGTGCAGTAGATTATAAAGCTAAGACATCTGTGTTAACCCACATACATGATTCATTTTTGTACTTAACAAAAAAAAAAAAAATGAGTGTACTGTGCATACAGTACTGTGCAAAGGCTTTAGGCCGCCACCCATTTCTTTATATTTTAATAGGAAAACAGCAGAGTGATTTAGTGAAACATACATGGAGGTATAATATATAAGGCAACAATTCAGTTTGTACGGTTTTGTTCGAGCTTAAAAGTCAGTACCTGTCACACTCTGTTTATCTTTGGCTTTTTCCTTGATTCAGCTTAAAAAAAAAAAAAAAATACTGGAGCAATTATGGGTTTGAGTTTTTTTGCAAACAGACTGCTATTAACCAAGTGCTTAAATATACTATTTAAAATTTGTTCTTTGCTGTGATTATGTTTAGACAAAACGGTTGCCTCTCTGTTGAGCTAGAGGCCTTTTTTATGTTTGAATGACTAACAGGATCAGTGTGAGATGTCTTACAAACAAAAACAAAGTTCAGTTATTGTTATTCTATCCGTTTAAAGTATGTAACTGACTTAATTTTCCTGGAATGACCTAAGTGAAGGTAGTTAGGCACTGACAGGCAGTGCGCCAAACCAACACGTATTGCTTTCCAGCTATAATTGGCACGCAGTCATGGTTGCTGTTGGTAACTAAAAGTAAACCAGGTCAAAAAATGATTCAGTTGAAACAAAAACTTTTTTTTTTTATTAAATTGTCTGCTTTTAAAATATGCCCGTAGTTACACATTTAGTGTGAGGAGGCTTTGGCGCAGACACTGGGAGGTCGTGACTGTGAGTCAACTCCCAGCAAGTGCTGCATGCTCTCTAGGACTGATTCTGATATTATTATTGACCTCACCAAATGCATGTTAAAACCCCTACTTACGTTTTTTAATTTAGTTTTTACTTACTACGAAAAACTAAACTAAAGGAAAGAAAAATAATAGTAAAAAAATTCCAAAGTATTGCAGCCCTGCATATTAATAGATTAGTTAACATTATACGGCTGTGTTTGCAATGATGGAGGACGACACTGGATTTTTTAGAACAAAGGGCATCAGGACCCCTTGCTCTCCCTGTTCCTCCTGCACACTAATGCATTACAGTTGTGAGGGTACCATCAAAGTACTGAATAACTGTAATATTTTCATGCATTTGGCAGAATATGTCTATGCTAAACTCCTTTCCTTACTTTCCCCCTAAGTCAAAGATTAAGGTCAGCGTGCCATTTTGTGTTCTGAAGAGAAATGGACTGGAAACCACAGCAGCACTGTGCCCACTGGCCGTGGAGCAGCTCCCACTGAGCTCCGTTTTCCCCGAATACTGCACGTCAAAACAAGCACTGAAAACATTTTTAAGCTATTCCAGTAAGCACCTGCAGCTTGTGAAAACAGGCAGTTGCCTGGAGGTGGGATGACTTTATTTTAAACTTCACTCTGAATTCAAACAAACACACAGGGAGTGTGGAAAAAGGTCATACTGGCACAAACATACCCACTGATGATGATGCTGTCGTCAAACAGGTAGACTTTGATGTGCTGGACTCCGATGGTCTCGTTGAAGCGCTGGGGGACCAGCAGCCGCAGCAGCCCCCTCAAATCTGGAGTGTGGTACAGCGATACCCTCATCTGAGATGTGAAGCGCTGCAGCAGAGGCAGCAGCATGGTCCTTGAGTTAATCTTTCCTGCACGTGAAACAAGTCACACAAATACAATCAGAATGATAAGCAGGAGTTCTGCACTAACCAACAGCAGGGAAACTGCTAACAACCTCGTGATCCGCGCGTGTAGTCAAGCAATATGGATACTTTCAGGTCTGGAGACTGGCTGTTGTCCTGGGAACGTTGGAGGGCTTCCTCCATACAGTCCACCTTTTAAAAAAAAAAAAAAAAAAAAAAAAAAAAAAAAAGCACACACAAACAAACCACAGTTAAAAGAATTCTGCATCAATTTAGCATTTTATTCCTTCAAGAAAGAGTTTAACATGGGATCGAGGGCTGCACAAGAAAAACAGACTTCCTTAGGGATTGCAATCTGTCAGTTGCATGCGGTAGTTGATCCTGATTACTGTCATTTTTAGTGGTGGTTTACAGTTTCTAATCTTTAGTGATTGTGCATTTCCCAACACTTGCTACATTTGTCAGGAAAGTTTTGACTACAACAGAAGTGTTGAAAATTAAGAAAAAAACAACACAAAAAGTTGTGGTGTGACCCACAACTTTAGAACAGATGCTGTAAGGCACAGAAAATTGTTCTTGAGTCTTGTTATTGAGTAATGTGTGTTTCAGTAATTCGCTGATGAAGCCTCGGGCTACTACCCTCAAAGTGTGGGATTAGGAGCAATAAGCTCATTTCCATCTAACTCAACATCTACAGAATGTTGCAAGCTTCCCATCTGCCGCTGTATTCACACAAATTACGGGAGTTGTGGGAAAGTCCTCCCTGAGAGGATGTGATGATAATAAACAGGTTCACCACAGTGTGTCTCTTGTCCCATTTCCCTCCCCTCACCCCCAACCATCACAGCAGACGGTCTTGCTGCAGGTTTTTTCCTGTTAAAAGGGAGTTTTTCCTTCCCATTGTTGCCAAGTGCTTGCTCATAGAGGGCTGTCCAATTCTTGGGGTTTACTCTGTATTATTGTAGTGTCTTTACCGTACAATATAAAGCACCTTGAGGTGACAGTTGCTGTGATTTGGCACTATATAAATAAAACTGAATCACATTTTGATTGTAAATGGATTATCTTTGGATTTGAAGCTGTTTGCCAAATGAAATAAGGTGTTTAAGGTGTGCCTTTCTACCCAGATCTCCCATGAGAAAGATTGTAATTTAACCTCCTAGGACCTGGCGTCCACATGTGAGGACATCACATTTTAGGTTGTCTAGACCACAATACTAAATTTTGCTCTAGAAGGGCGTGATATCCTCTTCTCAGAAACTACATCAGGTAAAAAGGTGTTTTTACATTCATCAGGTCCCAATCAGCCCAAATAGCAAAGAGAAATTAAAAATGCATGCCATGAAAGCGTTTGGGTCTTAGGAGGTTAAGGAAATTTTCCAGTTAAATATATAAAACAGCCATTTTATGCCGTTATCGAAACATCAGAAAATATTTTAACCTACTGTAAAGTCACAGAAAAAAAAAAATGGCATTCGTTATGTGCCATTTCACATCATTATTTTTTCCCTGGTTCACTACAGGACATGCACTAACCGAGAGTTTGACTTTTATCTAAACAATGTTAAGAAATGAGGGAAGCTTTAATGTGGCTCAAAACAGCGTAACCTCTCATTATCTCTCTCACGCTGTGCAGTATTTGATATGGGAAAAACCAGCTACCACAAAGAAAGGGAAATACAGCCACAATAACGACAGATTACTTACAGAGTGAGGACACTGGAAGGTGAATCTGATCACCTTTGCTGTGCAAAAAAGAAAAAAGAAACCCACACTATGAGCAAGCACTTAGCGAGAGTGGGAAGGAAAAACTCCCTGTTAACAGGAAGAAACCTCCAGCTAGGGCTGTTCGATATATCGATATAACGATATATATCGGATGACGATAGAAAAACGTCTATCGTTTCATTTTACGCTATGGTTTGTTTTGTGGTGTCGCAAAATAAACTGTTTACGGCAATATTTTTTCATCGTTCTGACGGTCATTGTAGTGTCTATATTAATTTCTTAAAGTTCTCTCTTTCTCTTATATTTAATATAACCACACTACAGACGAACAAGCGCCTGTTTTTATGCGTTGTGGTTAGCAACAACGACGGTAACAGCATCGGGTGTCCGCTTGTTTATGTTCCACATAAACCTTTCACAATAAAGCTCAAGATCCTGTTGAGACTTTTCAAAATAAACTGAATCACATCAAAGAGCAGATTATTTACAGATGAGAAGTAAAAAAGATCCGCCAGGTGTTAAAAAAATAACCCTTAGACTAAAACGTTAGAACAGGCTTTTCCCCGCAGCACGCCGTGTAATAAATACTCACAAAGAAAACGGCGGCCGTTACAACTTATGTCTAAAAATGTATAATTTCATGCATCGGTTAAAACACTCGACTCCAGCTACATGACACGCAGCTGGAAATACTTCCCGCAAGACAGCTGCCCGAGATTCACAGATTTTACAGAAAATGTTAAATTTTTGTGATTTATATCGTTATCGGACGATAGAATTCTTATATCAGGATATGAGATTTTGGTCATATCGCACAGCCCTACCTCCAGCACAACCAGGCTCAGAGAGGGGCGGACATCTGGCATGACAGGTTAGAGTGAGTGTAAGAAAACTGCACAGAAAAGAGTTTAATCATTCATAATGATTAAAATTTATTTCTCTATATTTTTTCTAGGATAACGGGAAATGTGCAAAATGAAAATGAAACATTCAAACATACATGGAAGCATATAAGCCAAAAATAAATGAATAAATAAATAAATAAAGGTTTGTACAATATTTGGTATGACCACCTTTATTCTTCAAAACAATCTGAACTCTATTAGTCAAGCTTTCCTTTAATTTCTTTAAGTATTCTTCTGGAATAGTTTTCTAGTCTTCTTGGAGGGCATTCAAAACTCTTATTTTTTCCCCTCCCTGTGTTCTCATCCTTTTTTTAATGTCAATTCTAGTGAAAGTTCCAAGATGGAGACACAATACAAGGAAACGGGTTAATGACAATTGATTAATTCTCCGTATTTATCAAACATCAGCTCCGTTTTATTGTCCGTTTACTGAGCGTGGGAAAAAATGACTCACCCCTGCACACAAAGAGGAAACGGCTGCTCGACAGAGGACGCCACTGGTGGCGAGCAAAGTCTTTTTTGTGGCCTGCTTGGTATTTGGATCCCTACTGATATGAAACAAGCGCTGTTTTACTTCTGCTAAATTGTGCATCTGGTGCCCAAATACATTCACAATGCGTCACCCCGCAGTGTCTGTTTACATGCCAGTAAAACATTTCGCCTTTCCAGTAGAGAGCTCTTTAGGGACCACCAACACTTCCAGCTCTGGAAGTTCCTTGAGGCGTAAATCTGACAATGAGTGGGAGCTCTGAGGAAAAAACGGTTTATTTCTGTGAAGCTGAGTACCAGCATTTTGTTATCATTCTCTGCAAGACTGCCTCAAACTCCTGATACTATTAAATGTAGATTTTTTAAAAACGGAGTCGTCTATTGTGGTAAATCTTAAGCAGACACACTTAGCCCATGCCTGCAGACACACACCATGGAGGAGATGTTGCTCCTTTTATGTTTTTCAAGTTAAGCTTAAGTTTTGTGCATGTTTTGCAACACGGCCTGACAGATAAAGGAGGAGCAGCAGAAAGATACGTTTTCTGGGGAGACGTCTGGAGGGGGGGGGTCCTATGAGGAAATTAAAAACCTGGAAGCTTTACTGCATTTAATAACACCTGGAAAAATGTTATCTTTATGATTTGAAAACTTTTCAGAGTTAAAGGCCCTCAAAGTTCCTTAAGCTTTGTGCAAAAAATGTGCATTTTTAACATCGACTTCTTTCACAGAGGAAATCATGCCCAGGAAATAAAATAAAAAAGGAGTTTTTATATGTTAAAAGTTGAGTTGACCAACCAGCTATCCCTCATAGTGATACACAGTGACCCAAAATCCACTTTTTGAAGTTTTCTCTTGTGAAATATCAGAAAACATAAATCATTCAGGGTAATAAAGCTTGCTTCTGTTGCTCTACTTCACAGACTAGACTTCACCACTAGATGTGATTTTCTGCAGTAAAACTGTACTAATTCATATTCTATGTGATCTGGGGGGGATACTGGGCTAATTTTACTAGTAGGTTAAAGCTACTTGAGCACAACCAAACCACTGGGAAAAAGTTCTCTGTAGTGATGAATCATGTTTCTCCATGTGGGAGTTTCGGCAGCTTGGCCAACGGTACTTGTCTGACTGCTTTGTGCACAATGTAACGTTTGGTGGCGCGGGAATCATACTGAAGACCGGCACAGCGGCTGTTAGCATTGTCGGCTCACTGTAAGAGGGTTCTGGATTCTAACCTGCCTGTGTGGCACTATGTTCTTTTCTTGTGTGTGTGTGGTTGTCGTCTGCCTAAGACATACCCCGTCTTTTCTATGACAGCTGGGATCGGCTCCAGCGCCCAGCATGCAATGATAGATAAGCCGTCAGGAAGATGAACACTTGACAGCCATGTACTCAAAACTACAAACCATATCTAATTAGCTTTTATTGTAACCTTGTACAGGTACAGATTCTCTCTCTCTCTCTCTCTCCACCTCCACCTGAATGACTGTGTTCTACCTCATTATTATTATTATTATTCTTTCTTTTTGACACCGCAGGGACTGCACTTAATTTAGTTGTACTTGTTCCAGTGACAATAAAGATATTCTGATTCTGATTCCATCCAACTGATTTTAAAAATGTTGCCAAAAAAAATAAACTCACACAAAAGCCAAAATTATAGAATTATTTGCCCGGTAGCATTGTTGCAATGTTCTTTAGCTCTCTTGTAGATATCTAAATAATATCATTATAATTTTTTTTTTACCCTTAACCAAA